>NC_066536.1:12339229-12459229 GCF_024679095.1 Eriocheir sinensis
TATATATATATATATATATATATATATATATATATATATATATATATATATATATATATATATATATATATATATATATATATATATATATATATATATATATATATATATATATATATATATATATATATATATATATATATATATATATATATATATATATATATATATATATATATATATATATATATATATATATATATATATATATATAGCTAAGAAAAATATTTGTGAGGTAGAAATTTACAGAGAAGCCAAATAAAGAAAAGGAGGTTTAAGGAAGACTAGGGCGTTTAAATAGTTTATCAGTTGCTAAAAAATATTACAGCATTAGAAAAATTTGTAAAGAAAAAGCCTAATAAATAAAAATAGGTTGTATATAGTTTATACTATTGCTAAGAAAAATATTTCAGAGGTACAGAAATTTATTGAAGAAGCCTAATAAATAAAGGGAGGTTAAAAGAAGAGAATAGCGTTTTAGAAAGTATAATAAATAAAAGAGGCTGTGTATAGTTAATCAGTTGCTAAGAAAAATATTGCAGCACTAATGGGGTTGAAGAAGAGGATACAGTATATATATATATATATATATATATATATATATATATATATATATATATATATATATATATATATATATATATATATATATATATATATATATATATATATATATATATATATATATATATATATATATATATATATATATATATATATATATATATATATATATATATATATATATATATATATATATATATATATATATATATATATATATATATATATATATATATATATATATATATAATAGGTAATCCAGCATAACGAAGATTTATTTTTGTTTTTTTATTTAGTCCGGCCAAGAATTATTAACGTCCTGAACAGCAAAACCGTCCGATATGTTTTTTCTTATCTGTCTTTTAAGAGGAAAACAGGAGTAAAACGAAGACGAAAAGGAAATAAAAGGAAGAATACAGGAATAGTATGTACCTACCTTTATTTATTACGGTTCTTCTGTAAATTTCTCAATCCCTGAAATATTTTCCTAGCAGCTGGATCAACTATATATAGCCTCTTTTTATTTATTAGGCTTTATTTTCTGTAAATTTTAACCGCTGAAATATTTGTATTAGAAATTGAACAACTAAATATATATATATATATATATATATATATATATATATATATATATATATATATATATATATATATATATATATATATATATATATATATATATATATATATATATATATATATATATATATATATATATATATATATATATATAATTGGTCCAATGGTTAAGTAAAATATTTGTGAGTTAGAGAAATTTACAGAGGAAGCCAAATAAAGAAAAGGAGGGTTAAGGAAAAGGAGGGCGTTTAGATAGTTTATCAGTTGCTAAGAAAAATATTACAGCGTTAGAGAAATTTGTTAAAGAAAAAAGCCTAATAAATAAAGATAGGTTGTATATAGTTTATCCATTTCCTAAGAAAAAATATTTCAGAGGTAGAGAAATTTACGGAAGAAGCCTAATAAATAAAGGGAGGTTGAAAGAAGAGAATAGCGTTTTAGATAGTATAATAAATAAAAGGAGGTTGTATATAGTTAATCAGTTGCTAAGAAAAATATTGCATCGCTAGAGAATATCACAGAAGAAAAAGCCTAATAAATAAAGGTTAAAGGAAGAGTATATATATATATATATATATATATATATATATATATATATATATATATATATATATATATATATATATATATATATATATATATATATATATATATATCACTTTAATTCACCGTACGTAATGTAATCCAGTATAACGAAGATTTATTTTTGTTTTTTTCTTTGGTCCGGCCAAGAATTATTAACGTCCTTAACACCAAAACCGTCCGATATATTTTTTCTTAAATGTCTTTTCAGAGGAAAACACGAGTAAAATGAAGACGAAAAAGAAAGAACAGGAAAAATACAGGAATAGTATGTACCTCCCTTTATTTATTACGGTTCTTCTGTAAATTTTTAAAACGCTGAAATATTTTCTTAGCAACTAGATCAACTATATACAACCTCTTTTCATTTATGAGGCTTTTTTTTCTGTAAATTTTTTACCGCTAAAATACTTGTATTAGAAATTGGATCAGCTAAATATATATATATATATATATATATATATATATATATATATATATATATATATATATATATATATATATATATATATATATATATATATATATATTTTTGTTTTTTCTTTAGTCCGGCCAAGAATTATTAACGTCCTGAACACCAAAACCGTCCGATATGTTTTCTTATCTGTCTTTTAAGAGGAAAACACAGAGTAAAACGAAGACGAAAAGGAAAGAAAGGAAGAATACAGGAATAGCAGGTACCTACCTTTATTTATTACGGTTCTTCTGTAAATTTTTCAATCCCTGAAATATTTTCTTAGCAGCTGCATCAACTATATATAGCCTCTTTTTATTTATTAGGCTTTTTTTCTGTAAATTTTTAACCGCTGAAATATTTGTATTAGAAATTTGAACAACTATATATATATATATATATATATATATATATATATATATATATATATATATATATATATATATTTATATATATATATATATATATATATATATATATATATATAAGTAAAATATTTGTGAGGTAGAGAAATTTACAGAGGAAGCCAAATAAAGAAAAGGAGGTTTAAGGAAAAGGAGGGCGTTTAGATAGTTTATCAGTTGCTAAGAAAAATATTACAGCGTTAGAGAAATTTGTTAAAGAAAAAAGCCTAATAAATAAAGATAGGTTGTATATAGTTTATCCATTTGCGAAGAAAAAATATTTCAGAGGTAGAGAAATTTACGGAAGAAGCCTAATAAATAAAGGGAGGTTGAAAGAAGAGAATAGCGTTTTAGATAGAATAATAAATAAAAGGAGGTTGTATATAGTTAATCAGTAGCTAAGAAAAATATTGCATCGCTAGAGAATATCACAGAAGAAAAAGCCTAATAAATAAAGGTTATATATATATATATATATATATATATATATATATATATATAAATATATATATATATATATATATATATATATATATATATATATATATATATAAATATATTCATACGTAATGTAATCCAGTATAACGAAGATTTATTTTTGTTTTTTTCTTTAGTCCGGCCAAGAATTATTAACGTACTGAACACCAAAAGCGTCCGATATGTTTTTTCTTAACTGTTTTTAATAGGAAAACACGAGTAAAACGAGGACGAAAATGAAAGAAAAGAAAAAATACAGGAATAGTATGGACCTCCCTTTATTTATTACGGTTCTTCTGTAAATTCCTCAACCGCTGAAAAATTTTCTAAGCAACTGGATCAACTATATACAACCTCTTTTTTATTAGGCTTTTTTTTCTGTAAAGTTTCTACCGTTGAAATATTTGTATAAGCAATTGGATCAACTATATATATATATATATATATATATATATATATATATATATATATATATATATATATATATATATATATATATATATATATATATAAATAATTGGTCCAATGGCTAAGAAAAATATTTGTGAGGTAGAGAAATTTACAGAGGAAACCAAATAAAGAAAAGGAGGTTTAAGGAAGACTAGGGCGTTTAAATAGTTTATCAGTTGCTAAAAAAATATTACAGCATTAGAAAAATTTGTAAAAGAAAAAAGCCTAATAAATAAAAATAGGTTGTATATAGTTTATACTATTGCTAAGAAAAAATATTTCAGAGGTACAGAAATTTATGGAAGAAGCCTAATAAATAAAGGGAGGTTAAAAGAAGAGAATAGCGTTTTAGAAAGTATAATAAATAAAAAGAGGCTGTGTATAGTTAATCAGTTGCTAAGAAAAATATTGCAGCACTAGAGAATATCACAGAAGAAAAAGCCTAATAAATAAAATGGGGTTGAAGAAAGAGGATACAGTATATATATATATATATATATATATATATATATATATATATATATATATATATATATATATATATATATATATATATATATATATATATATATATATATATATAATTGGTCCAATGGCTAAGAAAAATGTTTGTGAGGTACAGAAATTTACAGAGGAAGCCAAATAATGAAAAGGAGGTTTAAGGAAGAGAAAGGCGTTTAGATAGTTAATCAGTTGCTAAGAAAAATATTGCATCGATAGAGAATACCACAGAAGAAAAAGCCTAATAAATAAAATGAGGTTAAAGGAAGAGGATAGAGTGTGTGTATATATATATATATATATATATATATATATATATATATATATATATATATATATATATATATATATATATATATATATATATCTATATATATATATATATATATATATATATATATATATATATATATATATATATATATATATATATATATATATATATATATATATATATATATATATATATATATATATATATATATATATATATATATATATCTATATATCACCGTACGACAGTTAATCCAGCATAACGAAGATTTATTTTGTTTTTTCTTTAGTCCGGCCAAGAATTATTAACGTCCTGAACAGCAAAACCGTCCGATATGTTTTTTCTTATCTGTCTTTTAAGAGGAAAACAGGAGTAAAACGAAGACGAAAAGGAAATAAAAGGAAGAATACAGGAATAGTATGTACCTACCTTTATTTATTACGGTTCTTCTGTAAATTTCTCAATCCCTGAAATATTTTCCTAGCAGCTGGATCAACTATATATAGTCTCTTTTTATTTATTAGGCTTTATTTTCTGTAAATTTTTAACCGCTGAAATATTTGTATTAGAAATATATATATATATATATATATATATATATATATATATATATATATATATATATATATATATATATATATATATATATATATATATATATATATATATATATATATATATATATATATATATATAGTTAGAGAAATTTACAGAGGAAGCCAAATAAAAGAAAAGGAGGTTAAGGAAAAGGAGGGCGTTTAGATAGTTTATCAGTTGCTAAGAAAAATATTACAGCGTTAGAGAAATTTGTTAAAGAAAAAAGCATAATAAATAAAGATAGGTTGTATATAGTTTATCCATTTCCTAAGAAAAAAATTTTCAGAGGTAGAGAAATTTACGGAAGAAGCCTAATTAATAAAGGGAGGTTGAAAGAAGAGAATAGCGTTTTAGATAGTATAATAAATAAAAGGAGGTTGTATATAGTTAATCAGTTGCTAAAAAAATATTGCTTCGCTAGAGAATATCACAGAAGAAAAAGCCTAATAAATAAAGGTTAAAATATATATATATATATATATATATATATATATATATATATATATATATATATATATATATATATATATATATATATATATATATATATATATATATATATAAATCACCGTACGTAATGTAATCCAGTATAACGAAGATTTATTTTTGTTTTTTTCTTTGGTCCGGCCAAGAATTATTAACGTCCTTAACACCAAAACCGTCCGATATATTTTTTCTTAAATGTCTTTTCAGAGGAAAACACGAGTAAAAAGAAGACGAAAAGGAAAGAACAGGAAAAGTACAGGAATAGTATGTACCTTTATTTATTACGGTTCTTCTGTAAATTTAAAAAACTGAAAATATTTTCTTAGCAACTAGATGAACTATATACAACCTCTTTTCATTTATGATTTTTTTTGTAAATTTTACCGCTAAATATATAATATTAGATATATAGATATATAGATATATACATATATACATATATATATATATATATATATATATATATATATATATGTATATATATATATATATATATATATATATCACTTTAATTCCTGTACGTAATATAATCCAGTATAACGAAGATTTATTTTTGTTTTTTTCTTTAGTCCGGCCAAGAATTATTAACGTCCTGAACACCAAAACCGTCCGATATGTTTTTTCTTATCTGTCTTTTAAGCGGAAAACACGAGTAAAACGAAGACGAAAAGGAAAGAAAAGGAAGAATACAGGAATAGTATGTACCTCCCTTTATTTATTACGGTTCTTCTGTAAATTTTTCAATCCCTGAAATATTTTCTTAGCAGCTGGATCAACTATATATAGCCTCTTTTTATTTTTTAGGCTTTTTTTTCTGTAAATTTTTAACCGCTGAAATATTTGTATTAGAAATTGGAACAATTATATATATATATATATATATATATATATATATATATATATATATATATATATATATATATATATATATATATATATATATATATATATATATATATATATATAAAATATTTGTGAGGTAGAAATTTACAGAGAAAAATAAAGAAAAGGAGGTTTAAGGAAAAGGAGGGCGTTTAGATAGTTTATCAGTTGCTAAGAAAAATATTACAGCGTTAGAGAAATTTGTTAAAGAAAAAAGCCTAATAAATAAAGATAGGTTGTATATAGTTTATCCATTTGCGAAGAAAAAATATTTCAGAGGTAGAGAAATTTACGGAAGAAGCCTAATAAACAAAGGGAGGTTGAAAGAAGAGAATAGCGTTTTAGATAGAATAATAAATAAAAGGAGGTTGTATATAGTTAATCAGTAGCTAAGAAAAATATTGCATCGCTAGAGAATATCACAGAAGAAAAGCCTAAGAAATAAAGGTTAAAGTATATATATATATATATATATATATATATATATATATATATATATATATATATATATATATATATATATATATATATATATATATATATATCACTTTAATTCACCGTACGTAATGTAATCCAGTATAACGAAGATTTATTTTTGTTTTTTTCTTTAGTCCGGCCAAGAATTATTAACGTACTGAACACCAAAAGCGTCCGATATGTTTTTTTCTTAACTGTTTTTAATAGGAAAACACGAGTAAAACGAGGACGAAAAGGAAAGAAAAGAAAAAATACAGGAATAGTATGGACCTCCCTTTATTTATTACGGTTCTTCTGTAAATTCCTCAACCGCTGAAAAATTTTCTAAGCAACTGGATCAACTATATACAACCTCTTTTTTATTAGGCTTTTTTTTCTGTAAAGTTTCTACCGTTGAAATATTTGTATAAGCAATTGGCTAAAATATATATATATATATATATATATATATATATATATATATATATATATATATATATATATATATATATATATAAATATATATATATATATATATATATATATATATATATATATATATATATATATATATATATATATATATAAATAATTGGTCCAATGGCTAAGAAAAATATTTGTGAGGTAGAGAAATTTACAGAGGAAACCAAATAAAGAAAAGGAGGTTTAAGGAAGACTAGGGCGTTTAAATAGTTTATCAGTTGCTAAAAAAATATTACAGCATTAGAAAAATTTGTAAAAGAAAAAAGCCTAATAAATAAAAATAGGTTGTATATAGTTTATACTATTGCTAAGAAAAAATATTTCAGAGGTACAGAAATTTATGGAAGAAGCCTAATAAATAAAGGGAGGTTAAAAGAAGAGAATAGCGTTTTAGAAAGTATAATAAATAAAAAGAGGCTGTGTATAGTTAATCAGTTGCTAAGAAAAATATTGCAGCACTAGAGAATATCACAGAAGAAAAAGCCTAATAAATAAAGGTTAAAGGAAGAGTATATATATATATATATATATATATATATATATATATATATATATATATATATATATATATATATATATATATATATATATATATATATATATATATATATATATATATATATATATATATATATATATATATATATATATATATATATATATATATATATCACTTTAAATCACCGTACGTAATGTAATCCAGTATAACGAAGATTTATTTTTGTTTTTTTCTTTGGTCCGGCCAAGAACTATTAACGTCCTGAACACCAAAACCGTCCGATATATTTTTTCTTAAATGTCTTTTCAGAGGAAAACACGAGTAAAATGAAGACGAAAAGGAAAGAACAGGAAAAATACAAGAATAGTATGTACCTCCCTTTATTTATTACGGTTCATCTGTAAATTTTTCAACCGCTGAAATATTTTCTTAGGAACTAGATCAACTATATACAACCTCTTTTCTTTTATGAGGCTTTTTTTTCTGTAAATTTTTTACCGCTAAAATATTTGTATTAGAAATTGGATCAACTAAATATATATATATATATATATATATATATATATATATATATATATATATATATATATATATATATATATATATATATATATATATAAAATTCGTCCAATGGCTAAGAAAAATGTTTGTGAGGTAGAGAAATTTACAGAGGAAGCCAAATAATGAAAAGGAGGTTTAAGGAAGAGAAGGGCGTTTAGATAGTTAATCAGTTACTAAGAAAAATATTGCATCGATGGAGAATATGACAGAAGAAAAAGCCTAATAAATAAAATGAGGTTAAAGGAAAAGGATAGAGTGTATATATATATATATATATATATATATATATATATATATATATATATATATATAGATATATATATATATATATATATATATATATATATATATATATATATATATATATATATATATATATATATATATATATATATATATATATATATATATATATATATATATATATATATATATATATATATATATATATATATATATATATATATATATATATATATATATATATATATATATATATATCTTTATATATCATGTAATATATTCCAGTATAACGAAGATTTATTTTTGTTTTTTTCTTTAGTCCGGCCAAGAATTATTAACGTCCTGAACACCAAAACCGTACGATATGTTTTTTCTTATCTGTCTTTTAAGTTTACGGTATCTTCAAAACACATGATTGCCAGGACCTTATAGTACAAATCAACAAAAAATGACCTCACTTTGTTGTATAGAAAGTCTCATTAGAAAGGAGGAATATATGACTTTTCTGAGTCAAAACTTATAGTAACTGTTTGGGGTTTTGTTAGTTTAGGTAATTTAACCGGAGGGTGGCATGGGCCTCAATAGGCGTCACTTAAACAATCCTGCCTGCGCCACCACCGGGCTAAGGGACATCCACTAACAGCCCCCCATAACATAGGTCTAAAGAGGCAACAATAATCTCAGGCACTGAAAAAAAAGCCTAAAGGTGTCATAGGCAAACTTGTAATTTTATCTCAATTTTCAGAGTTCCGGAAGATTCCCAAAGTATCCAGATTAAAATTCCCGGGAATTTTACAATCGTAGGGGGGGGGGGGGATGATAAGGAAGAGGAGGAGGAGGAGGAGGAGGAGGAGAAGACCAACAAGAACAAAAAGAGTATGAAGGAGAAGAGAAAGAACAAGAACAAGAAAACAAAATGAAAAACAATAACACGAAGAAAAGACAGGAAAAAGAAGAAAACGTGAGAAAGAAGAGAAGAAGGAGAATATGAAGGCTGAAGAGAAGAATGTTAATACTAATGAGGAGGGGGAGGAGAAGGACGATGATAAATATGATGACTGATGGTGATGATGGTGATGAGTGCACGATGGTGAGCCTCCCTGACAGTGACGGAGAGCGGGGCGGAGGTAACAAAGCATCTACCCCCCATGGTGATACATTACTGGTCTGTTATGACAAGGAAGTTTCTTTTTTTTCGAACAAGGACGCTCACACAGAAAATGTAATGACGGGGGGGACTCATATTCCCCCCCCCCACTTTTTTTTCTGGTAGTTTTCGGCCTGTTTTGAATTCGGCCCCCCTAGGTTTTACGCTCGATCTCCCTCCCAGGCCCCGCATTGGCCCCGAGGCGCAGGCAAGAAACCCACTAACTCTAAAAAATCGCTGTCAGGATTATAAATAATTTGCGGTGGGTATGTATGGGGTTCAAATAACTCAGAATAAGAAGCTCTATCTGATGAGAAGGGCAAGAAAAGCCATGTTGAAACTTGTGAAAGACCAAAATAATACCCATAAGGTAGGCACCGCCGTATCTGCACGGGCCGCGCAGCAACCCCAGGACCCATTTCGTCACCGAATACAGGACGCAGGTGCAGAAGGTGAGTGGACACAAACAGGATTGTTATTGTTTTGCTTGCCAATAAGCGATTGTGACTAAGAGTCTATTTTCCTGAGTTCTTCAGCTACTTTCATTTTCTCCTTAACAATACGCAACTAAGAATACTTGGGCCTCTTATTCTGCTTACCACATCCACACCTAATGTGTACCGTTATTCACGCTAGTACAGTGCAAAGCAAGGCTTCCCCTTCCTCACCTGCCCCCTCCCCCCTTCCTGCAGGTGCCTGTATACTCGACGCTGGTGCGGCCCGCGTACGTCACCGTCCCCAAGGTGCCCATCAACCCTGGCTACGGCTACGGCATCAATTACTGAGCGACACACACCACCAGCCCGCGGGACGTCTCTGGCCGTCGGGAGGAGCCCGTGTAAATACTGTGCTTTTGATACAGGCTCGGGAGTTCAGCGAAGTCACCTTTACTCTTGTCCTTTGTATATTCTTTGCCAACAATAAAATGATATACCAATCGAGTCAGATGCATCTTCCTTTAGTAACTGATGACACCAATTGGACACCCCCGCCAGGCAGCCTCAAGATGGAAAAAAAAAAAAAAAACTATAATGACCTCTCAGGCAAGTCAGAGACGGCCTTTTAGTAAGTGAATACGCCAAATGAACGTCCCGCTGGGCAGCCTCAAGGCGGACTCTTCCTCTTGGTCCAGCCCGAAAGAGTGAAGTCTGAGCAAAACGAAACACGAGAGGAAAAGGGAAAGGAAGAATCAAGGAAGGGAAACAGAAATTAAGACGTTGCTGAGGTATATAACTTTAGAAGAGGAGGAAAAAACGACAACAACAACAATTCATATCCTTCAATAGCAAGCAGGAGAGAAAAAAAAACCCATTAACAGCCTATTTTAAAGTGTAGGCATATCATTAACACGACACAACACACCATAACCACCACCACCACCTCCTGATCCACAACCACCACCATCCTCCATAAGTGAGTGAATTAGTCTTTGTCGCGGGCACTTCCTGTACTGGGTGTGAAGAAGGGAAAGAAAAAAAGTCGTCATGCTTATCATATCCTTCACGCGATGGACTCCACTCAAGGGCCCCTCTCTCTCCCTCTATCTTTCTTTGTCCCTCTCTCCACCCCTGACGAGGCTCTTCCCGGTAAAGAGCTCCGTATTCTCTCCCTCCCCGCGTCTTGCTGAGAGGGCCCTCCGGAGCGAGCTGGGTGGGGCGACGCTGGAGGGTTTTCGCAGTGTCGACCACAGTGAGCTGAGCAAGATACTGCGGACGCTCTCCAGCAGCAAGGCGCTGGGCGTTGATGGGCTTCCCTCTGGCGCCTTTAGGTATGCACCTCCCAGCCTGGTCTCTTGGCTCTGCCTCTTTATCAGTGCCTGCATCTGCCATCAATACACACTCTCTCAGGTGCAAATAGTTCCCTTGCTAAAGAACAAGGTTAAAAACCCTGCTCTCTCTATAGCAACTATAAGCCCATTGCCATTGCGACTGCCTTGTCAAAAGTGATTGAGAAGGCAGTGCTGCACCGCCTAGAGGCCTACCTGAACACGCTGGACAAACAGTTTAGTTACAAGAAAGGGCACGGCACTGAGATGTGTGTGTGGACGTTGAGGAATATCATTGAGTACTACACTTCTAGGGGCTCACCTGTCTGCCTTTGCTTCCTTGACCCCAGCAAGGCCTTTGACAGAGTGAACTACTGGAAGCTGTTTAATAAACTGCTTGTTAGGGGAACTCCTGGATACATTGCCAAGCTCCTAATGTACTGGTACTCTACCAAGGAGTTTGCTGTAAAATGGGGGCTTTCCGCTTCGCTGCCATTTAAGACAGTCAATGGTATTCGCCAGGGAGGGATCCTGTCCCCCTACCCGTACAAAGTCAACACAGATGATCTCACTGCCGCTCTGCGTGACACAGGCACAGGCTGCCGCTTACATGATAGGTGCATCAACTCGCTGAGTTATGCTGATGACATGGAAAAGGAGAATATGACGGATAAAGAGAATAATTCTGATGCAGATGGTGAGTAGGAGAATGACGATGATGACGATGATGAAAATTACAATAAAATGATGTTGACAGTGATGATGATGATGATTATGATGGTGATAATGAGTGCATGATAGTGAGCCTCCCTGACAGTGACGGAGAGCAGGGCGGAGATAACAATGCATCTCCCCCCCCCCCCCCCCAATGGTGATACATTACTAGTCTGTTATGACAAGCAATTCTTTTTTTTTTCGAACAAGGACGCTCACACAGAAAATGGGATGACGGGGGGGACTCATATATCACACATACACACACACACACAAAAAGAAAAGATAAATAGATGATAAAAACACACGCATGGGCACACAGGGTAACTATTCTCCCCATGGTTGTGTTTATATATCGGAAGAAGCACTGGATTGTTTTATAAGCTTTAGAAAGACAAAAAAAAGTAAATAAAGCTTCATATCCTCTGTTCTTGCCTCCTCCTCTTCTCTCTCTCTCTCTCTCTCTCTCTCTCTCTCTCTCTCTCTCTCTCTCTCTCTCTCTCTCTCTCTCTCTCTCTCTCTCTCTCTCTCTCTCTGTCCCCTTCCATTCCTGCCTACCTTCTCTCCTTTTCCCGACCTATTCCTTTCCTTCCCTACCTCCTCATTTCTCTCCCTGTCCTCTATAAAGTCTACCTTCCTGTCTCCTAATCTCTCTCCCATCCTGCTTCCTTCTTCTCTTCCCTGCCTCCTCTCCTTTCTTACATTTTTTTCCTCCTCTCCTTCTCTTCCTCCTCGCCTTCTTTTCTCTTTTCATTTTTCCTCCTCCTTGTTTCCCTCCTTATCTCCATTCTCTCCCTCCTCAATTTCCTTCCTCCACTCTCCTTTTCTCCCTCCTACCTCTTCCTCCGTGACCCCTTTCCTCTCCCTTCCATCCTCCTTATCTTCTCTACCTCCTCAATTTTCTTCCTCTCCTCTCCTCTCCCTCCCATTCTCCTTATCTCCTCTACCTCCTCAATTTTCTTCCTCCCTCTCTCCTCTCCCTCCCATTCATCTCTCCTCTCCCTCCAATCCTTCTCCACTCCAACCCATTTTTTTTCTCTCCTTCCTCCATCCTCCTCCCCGTCCCCGCCTCCCTCGTGATGATTACAGAGTGTCGTCGCCGAGTCACTCCTTCAGGGTCGCCGAGTGGCCGTCCGGAACACATTGCCGCGGAACCTCGACCGTCACGCCTTCCTTCCATCCACTTACTCGCTTTTCGTCCTTTATCTTTGGGCACACGTAATGAATAGGTGAGTGAAAACAACTCTTATTGCTAGTGTTATTGAAAGTGATAGTGTTAAATTTAGTGAGGTTTACGAAAGAGAATTGATTAAGGTCTCTGATATTCTTTCGTTTTAGGCATACACAACGAAAGTAGGGGCCGTATTACTGAACATTTCGTCGCCCAAGTTTACATATCTGACAAGGCTTTCATAGGAGTTTTGGGCATTTCCAGGAGTAGTTTTATGACCCTGGTGGTAGTTTGGCCCTTCTTCTGTACCGTGAACCTAAAGAAACACTCATTAGGACCCGATTGATCTCCTCTTTGACCTTTAGAAGTATTGATGTGAGAAGCGAAGAAGTTTTATTATACCGACCCAAGTGTCAGAAATCTACTTCGACATTGTTGCTATGCAGATACAGAACGAGATTTAGTAAAGAAACACTAGTAAATTTACGTTTCCAATATTCTTTCCTTTCCTTTCCTTTCTTTTCCTTTCCTTTAACACTATTGCTATTCCGATACACAAGGAGATTTACTAAGGGCAGAGGAGTAATTTACGTTTCCCTTATTTATTATTTCGTTTTTTGGGGATAAATTACGAAAATGAGTGTCTAAAAATTACTTTAATATTATTGCTATTCCCATAAAGAGCGAAATTTAGAAAAGATATATTGATAATTACGTTTCCATCACTCCTTTCCGTATGTAACCCTTAGCAAATAACGTAACAGTAAAAAAGAAAAAAAAGTTGAATCCTGATACTTTCCTAAGAGGTGAAAGTTACCGCAAACGGGCGAGTTGACATTTTAAAATTTCTGGGGACGAAAAATGCGAATACTTGAAATTTAAACGTTTTGGTTCACATTTGTTGGTCGTGAGGGCAGCCAGATGAAAGTGAAACCTCCTGCAAGTCCTGCCCTTCAGATACACACACACACACACACACACACACACACACACACACACACACACACACACACACACACACGCAGGCAGGCAGTGTCACGTTACATGTGATTAAGTTCTCATATTTTACTCCAGACTTCGCGAGACTCGTGGGAAGAAAGGTTGCGGTCTCAGCTTTCACCTCAAGATTTTAATGTTTTCCGATTATTAAGGGAAATAACCAAGTGATCATACTTCTTTGCCGTTAAAACTGTTTCGCCGGTCTCACGCTGAATATAATAATAAGATAATGATAACTGATGGTGACGATGAGGGTAACATGAATAAGAATAAGAAGTTGAAGAAGAAAAAGATAAAGAAGAGGAAGAAGAAGAGGAAGAAGAAGAAGAGGACAAAGAAGAAAAACAATAACACCACCACCAACAGCAACAATGACAACAACAACGAAAACATTAACAATAACAAATCACTATATATATATATATATATATATATATATATATATATATATATATATATATATATATATATATATATATATATATATATATATATATATATATATATATATATATATATAGTTAGACTTTGCATCGTGACCTATCCCTCCCCCTCCACACACCTTCCTTCCCACCCCTCTTCCCCTTCCACACCCTTCCTTCCCACCTCTTCCTCCTCCACACACCCTCCTTCCCCCACCCCCTCCACACCCCTCCCTCCACACCCTCCCTTCCCACCCCTCCCTTCCCCCTCCTTCCTCAGCAGTGTCTCGGAAGCCTCCTCGCGTGAACAAAGAATGCCGGGGGTCGCGTCCTCTGCATTCCTTCCCCCCTCCATTACACACTCCCTTCCCCGCGGCCCTGGACACACGCACACACACACGCACAGCCAGCAGCACCCTCCTTCAGGAAGCAGCTGCTGGGTCTTCCTATATATAACACACCTCCGTCCTGCCTCACTCCAGCCAGTCTTGTGCAGCACGCCGCCTCAGCAACAACACTTCTCAGCCCCAGCCAGCATGCTACTCCCTGCTCCGCCCTACGTCACTGTCACGGGAACTCGCGTCATGATCCACTACTGTCATGAAGCGTTGTAATAGAGTGCCCGTTTCATATATTACAGTGCTCTTTAACTTTCTTTTTATGGTGTTCACCCGGCTAAAGATACTAAAAGGAAAAAAAAAAAGCTCACTTCAAATGGTGATGATTTTTTTTTTTTTTTTTTATGTTCCTTTCCACTTGATACTATAATAATGCTCACTTCAAATGGTACTGTCTGTCTTCTTTCTCATGTTTCCTTCCATTAGATACTTAAAAATATTGCTCCCTTCAAATGATTAAAAGCCTATAAACAAATCTATAGGAAGGAATGATAGACAGATTAACTTAACTTGGCTAGTAACTCAACCACATAATTTCTTAGTTTTAGTACTCTTTCCTTACGTTTCTATTTAACTCACATTACCACTAGAATAACACGCACAGGAAACACAGATTCAAGTTATATATCTACAACTGATAGCATTTTATTTATCATTCGTATACCACTACCCATTTAAATCTCGTCCACTCAATCAATATACGAAAAAATTCAACTCAACAAATAACACGGATTGAAATTCTAAAACTAATTATGATTTTTTTTTCCACGAGTAACGACGATCCATTAAATCTCATCCTCTCCATAGACAAACAAAATAAAACATAACAATCACGGGTTCAAATTTTAAAACTACTCATATGATTTTTTTTTTTACGAGTAGCGACGATCCATTAAATCTCATCATATCAATAAACAAACAAATTCAGCTCAAAAACAAAGCCTCTAACATATTTTTTACAGTAAAGTAAGAAGCTCAAGGGCAAAAATAAATAAACACCATAAAAAAAACTGACTTCCTTATATATGACAAAACGCAGATCAGAGGAGCCGTGATATCATTCCTGTAATAACATATCCCAGCGCTTATGAGGCTGATCTAACGATATAATTCCCTAATAATTGTCACGATGCGCCGGATGAAAACGACTGAGACGAGACACATTCCTAAACAAAAACAGAGGAATCAGTTGTCTGGCGTGAGGTGAGGTGCACATCGCCTTTCCTCCCGGTGGTAATAAGGGTTGTTTTCACCTGAGCGATCTACGGCGCCAAGATAATGATCGGAGGTTCCACAGAAGGCTAAAAATACTACCGCGGATGGGAGCAAAATATACCTGGAGATAAGGATTGAAGGGATTAAGATGAGGCACGAGAGACTGATGGGAGAGGAGATTGGCGAGTCGAACCACCACTCCCTTCTTATATATGCACCTGTGACCTCTCTGTCTCTGTCTCTCTCTCTCTTCTCTTCTCTTCTCTTCTCTCTCTCTCTTGGCGACTTTTCTTTACTTTTCTTTATAGGGGAAGTATGTAGCGGGCTTTATTTTTCTCATTATTACTTTTTCTTTGCCCTTGAGCTGCTTCCTTTGCAGTAAAAAACAAAACAAACATCACCACCACCACCACCACAACCTCCCTGATTCCATATTTCCTTTCTGCTTCCTTCTTCCCTTCCCTCCCTTCTCTCCTTCCTTACCTGTTTTTCCTCCTCTCCTTCTCTTCCTCCCATCCTTCTTTTCCCATTTCGCTTTTCCTCCCCCACCACCATCAATAAAAATAACAAATAACAAAGTGACCCAAAACAATACACACAGTTCTATCATATTATACACAACAGCAATGGTAGAATAAGTATGCATTGACGCCAACCATGAACACAACATCCCTATAAGATACACCATGCCAGTCACAACACCACATGACAATACTAGCTCGCAGTCACCTTAAGCACAACACCGGCAACACCCCCATCACCATCACCACCATCACCATCACCACCATCACCACCACCATGAGAGTATGAGATAACAAGTCAGTAGGATCCTCACTTATGTCCAATTACACACACACACACACACACACACACACACACACACACACACACACGAGGTAAACTAAATTCCTAACTCATCACTTTTCATATTATTCTTTTTATTTTTTCTCTTTCTCTTTTTTCCTTTTTCTCCTTTCTGTTTTTGTTCTTGTTCATCTTCATTTTATCATTATCATCAATATTATTATACTAAAACTGTCAGAAATCTTCGTCATTATCATCATCACCATCATCATCATCATCCCGGTGTTGTTTTTGTTTACGTGGCTCATAATTTTCCTTCACTTCTTCCTTTTGGGCGTTGTCACCATCAAGCAGTCGTGAAAGTTAAGCATTGACGCCTCCGCCATCACCACTATCACCATCACCACCTTCACCGCCAGACGTGCAGTTCATCTCCCGGCCATCACCGTCACCACCATTATTGCGTCACTCAGCCGGTCATCACATGTCCACCGCTCGCCACGCCCCGGTTTCTTCTTCACCACATTTGCTGACACGAAAATCACAAGTACAATCACCGGTCTTGGATTCATCACCACTCGTAACTCATCACCACTATCAACCACTCATAGCCAATCACCACAAGTCACCTCTACTCCCCACCACTCATCACTCACCATCGCTACGACGGGAAATGAAACGTTTGTATTCAGAATAATTGTCTAAAGCCCCGTAATCTACTCTTCATTGAGGTATCTCGATAACTAACAATTATTTTTCGTTTTTTCTGACACGAAAAAAAAAAAAAAAAACATTCAAGAGAACCCGACCAAATAGTTGTTGTAAGAGACGAGTCTAAAAACAAGTGCCCAGATTATTAAGAAATGCTGGTCAACTCAGTGCATAGCCACATACACACCACCACCACCACTACCCGCCACGCCATCCTCTCCCTCACGCTCGTCACGTCCTCCACCCTCCTCCCAGCACGCATCACCAGTCATTCCACACTCAATCAAAATGCAGACGATACACATGATTCACGACCCACCTTTCTCCACATGCATCCCAGCTCGCCGCCGCCGCTCCCCGCATCACGTTCACGGCGGGAAGAACACATTGGCTCCACTCCCGACTCACTGATGACACGACCCGATCACCCAGACTCAAGGAAGGACACTCAATACAATGACGCCTGACTCCGGAAAACCTCCCGTCTCGATTTTAGTACTATTTTAACGTGTCTGTTCTCTTTCTCTAGTATCGTTGACTATAGGATGTGGTCATTTTTGTCTTTTATGTCATTAGCTATTATAAAACTGCATCAGGTAACGAATAGAAGGAAAAGAGAGAGAGATATAAGAATAATAGGTTACAGTACGGAGTCGAAGATTAGGCTTTTCGTAGCACAGCAACTCGTACAATAAGACATGGTCGTTGTCTCAGTAAATATTAGGTTCTTTAATACGACTGCTATAAAACTGACTGACGGGACTGAAGGGGAAACAACACCATTCTTCTGTAGTCAATATTTAAGTGGGAGGTGGATATTAGGATTCCATGAGCAGATTAGCAACAACGCAACAAGCAAACCTCCCACAACTAGGCACGTTTGATCATGTTATCTTGCCTCTGCTTCCCCTTACAGATGGTCCCTGTCTTATTTAGTTCGCAAAAGATACCCAACTTAATTTGTCATTGATAACTTTGTAAGCCTTCATCGGTACAAAATAAAAGGAAAATACGTAGCTCGGAGTTGG
The DNA here is from genome assembly GCF_024679095.1 of Eriocheir sinensis. Taxonomy (NCBI): domain Eukaryota; kingdom Metazoa; phylum Arthropoda; class Malacostraca; order Decapoda; family Varunidae; genus Eriocheir; species Eriocheir sinensis. Next base: position 12,358,096 of record NC_066536.1, read on the forward strand.
ATATTAGTTTGTTTGTTTGTTTTCAGAGCATCTCGGTATTAGGGTTGGCTGCTTTTACTGCAATCATTATATAGTATTCGGTTATACTAAAAAAATTACTAGTACAGTCAAGATAATAGGGTAATGCTCAGACCAGAGAGGAACAAATGGAAGAAATAGCCCTGCGTTTATAGCCTAGTATTGCTGTTACCAAGGAAGGTCGTTTACCCTGGCTACCACTTCCTCGATAGTGATCTCCGCCTCCTCCTCCTTCTCCGCCTCCTCCTCCTTCTCCTCCTCCGCCTCCTTCTCCTCCGCCATCCGCCACGACACAGCTGATGGTGGAAGGAAACCCGAGATTAAAGGATATTAGCTTGGATTTGGAGGTTCGTTTTTGTTGTATGTATGATGGAGGAGAGGATTCATGTTGTCACTTGTTGATCTTCACGCACGGGCTTGTGTGTGTGTGTGTGTGTGTGTGTGTGTGTGTGTGTGTGTGTAACAGGTGCTCAGGGAGGGATGCAGCCACGACTCAGTGCATCGGGGTTTCAAACTAATGCGAAATCAACGTGTCACAGAGATTACTTGATTAATATTGCCTGACTGACTGGTTGGACGGCCTCTTGCAGTGCGTATAGATAACCGTCATGACGATGTTAGTTATCTCGAAGGTTAAATTCTGTCCTAACGTTAAAATTCCCCCTGCAACAAGTGTAATGAGCCATGAAGCTGTCCCGAGCCGCTGCGTCACCACCATCGCCGTGCATCGTTCTCCCCTCGCAACACTTCAATTTTCCTTACGTAATGAAACAAGAATGATGTAGCAATAGATCTGCTCTTATTACTGCTGCCGAAAATATTACTGCTGTAATTACTACTACTACTACTACTACCACCACCACCACCACTGCCACTATCCCACTACGACTACTACTACTACTACTACTACTACTACTACTACTACTACTACTACTACTACTACTACTACTACTCCTACTACTACTATTACTACTACTACTACTACTACTACTACTGCTACTACTACTACTACTACTGCTACTACTACTACTACTACTACTACTACTACTAATAATAATAATAATAATAATAATAATAATAATAATAATAATAATAATAATAATAATAATAATAATAATAATAATAATAATAATAATAATAATAATAATAATAATAATAATAATAATAATAATAATAATAATAATAAGAAGAAGAAGAAGAAGAAGAAGAAGAAGTAGAAGAAGAAGAAAAAGAAACGAAGAATTATCCCTTAATCAGTTTTTTCAGCCGTACACCTGGGGCAGCTCACGCTGCCCCAGGAGCTCTGATTGATCCTCTTGAGAGTTCGCGAGAGTCCGGGTTGATAGGTGGTCATCAGGACAGCATGAGAGTAGTCTTATTGTCAAACAGTTTCAAATAGTCCGTTGAGGCGTTGGATTCCGCTGATCCTTTCCTCCCCTCTGCTCTACCACACAGTCCCAACATCTATTTCTCCCTCTCATATGTCACCTATAACTAAGATATAAGAGGAAGAGACAGGTGTTGAGATTGTGTGGCAGAGCAGAGGGGAGGAAAGGACCCGAGGAATCCAACGCCACCACGGGGGTTTGACTATATAGCCCATTCGGTGATGATTGAACATGTCAGCGTGTAGCGGCGGGCGGGACTCGAATCCGGGTCCTCCAGAACACCTCGCCAGCAATCTGACCACACAGCCACCACCTTCCCATCCCCACCATCCCTGCCATTACCACCGTCATCAATTAAAATCCAGGACCCTAAAAAAAGGCGAGATGGTTGGACTTGACCTGACCTGCCCTAAGATAAGCTCCGATGAACGATAGCCGGGGGTCAAATTGGGCGTGGGGGCGGGGCGGGATCAGGTCAGGTGGACGGGGGTCACTTTCAGGCCTCGGTCAGCAGGTGGCGACCTATAAAGGCGGCGGGGACCTCCGGAGTCACTACTCATTGCTGCTGGGTGTACTCAAGGACCTGACCTCCGCTGTGCTCTCAAGCCTCCCGAAGGTACTGTCTGCTGGGGATGGGAGGGGGAAACAAGACTAATTTTTTTCTTCTTTTTCGCTTTCTTTCACCTCTCTGGCTTACATTCTTTATTTACCGTTTTGTATATATAATTTGTTTTTGTTGAGATTTTCAGTAATGGGTAGAGTTTTGACCACAGATTCCTTCTTTTGCTTCTCCTTTGGCTTACTTTAGTTTTATCAGAATCCTCCTTCTCGTTCTCGTCGTGTCCTCTACTTCTTCCTCTTCTTCATTCTCTTCCTTTTTCTCCTCCTTCTCTTCTTATTCATATTCCTCTTCCTCCTCCTCCCAATACTCCTCTTCCTCATCTTGCTTCTCCTCTTCCTTTTCCTAATACTTCTCTTCCTCATCCTGTCTCGTCCTCCTCTTTCTAACACGACAAGACAGACAGAGAGGAAGGAAGGCCCTCATCCGTCACCTCCCCGTCGTTTCAGATGCTGCCGCGGCGAGATGTGTGGGCTGTGCTGGTGGTGGTGATGTTGGCGGCGGCGGAGGCGACCCCGACCTTCGGCGACTACAACAAGGGCTACAAGTTCTCGGGGCTGTCCGGGGGCAAGGTGAGAGTGTGAAACGGGTAGGGTGATATGAAGAGATAATTGTAGAACTTGGAGCTTTCGATTTTGCAACGATATAGCTAAGTTTTTTTTTCCACGATTATTATTGTATTTTTTTTATTTATTTCGTATTCGCTCATGGATCCATTTTATAAAGCATTACGTAGTGCAAGGGACAACTCGAGGAATATTTGGTGTGCATTATTTCAAACGTTCTAGATTTTCACATTTAAAGTTCACCAGAAGCGTCTCATTTTCATTAACTTTGGATTTAGAGTATCAAGCGGATTAGTAACAATATAATGTTATTTTTCCCTTTCTCCACGATGACAGTGTGTAATGAATGACCCGCCTGTGGTAAATGTGGCCCTTCTTGTTGGTGATAAAAAAAACACCTCTTTCCTTTTCCCGTGTATAACGTTTTCACGAAACAAAAACGTTGTTAAGGTTCATTCATTGCCCCTGAAACATACGCTGCAGCCACTTATGTTGATCTTCTTCTGTTCGCAGTTCGGGACAGGCGCCTCCTTCGATTCCTTCTCCAGCTTCGGTCCTGCCATCGCGCCCCCCATCGCCCCATCCTTACCCAGGGGTGAGCTGTGCGAGCCCGAGTTCATCACCAAGACCGAGTACGCGACGGAGACGCAGAAGGTGGTGCAGCCCGTCACCTTCACCGAGTGGGAGACCAACATCGTCACGAAGATCATCAGGCAGCCCGTCACCGACACGCAGTTCATCACTACGACGAAGCTGCAGCGCCAACACGTCACCGACACACAGGTGGTCACGAAGGTGCAGTATAACCGCCAGTACGTCACCAACACCGAGTACGTTACGGACGTCCAGCGCGTGACCACCACCGTGCCGGAGATCAGGTACAGCACGCAGGCGGTGACGCAGTTCCTGACGATCACCGCGCCGCCGCAGATCAGACACGTGACCCAGGACGTGATCAAAACCTCGTACGTCACCAAGACTCAGGAGGCGCAGGTCCGCTACGTTACCAACCACGTGACCGTGACTCAACCCCTGACTCGCATCCAGACCAAGGACGTCACTCACTACGTCACCAGCACCCAACAGCAGATCAAGTACGTGACCAAGGAACAGCTACGGACACAGTTCATCACCACGACTCAGGTGCAGCAGCGGTTCGTGACTCAGCAGGTGACGGACACCCAGTACGTGACCACCACCAAGAACAACTACCAGACCACGTACATCACAACGACGCAGGTTGATATCCGCTTTAAGACCACGCCGGTGACGCAGTACATCACCAACACCCAAACGCAGCTGAGACACGTGACACAAAAAGTCGTCAGCACCCAGTACGTGACAAAGACCCAACCTGAAGTACGCTACGTCACCCAACAGATTTCAACATCCGTGACGGACATCCGCTACGTCACCCAGGAGCCTGAAATCCGTTACTCGACTGTGGAGCTGACCAGGTACTTGACTCCATCGCACATCGAGCAGCGTTGCGCCAACCCGCCGGCGGAAACTCACACCCAATTCGTGACGGAGACCAACTACGTGACTCGCTCCGTGCCCGCGCCTGCTAACTGTGGCGGCGTCGAACTCATCCACCCGAAGAAGTTCAAGGTTGTGACTACCACCATCCCCATAGAGGGCTGGTAAGGGACAGGAAGAGGCGGCGGGAGTGAAGGCTGAACAGGAAGAAGAGAAAGAACATAAGATCGAGGAGAGAAGGAAAATGAAGAAAACAAACAGAAAGGAAATCAAATCACAACGAAATATGAAGAAGAGTGGAGAGTGGAATGTAGACTGAGAAGAAAAGGAAAAGGGTGAAGGAAGAAAGGAAGGAAGGCTGCATGTTGTGAAGGCAGGAGAGTGTTCAGTAGTGTGTTTAGTCCTCTCTCCTGTCCCCGTCCACTTGTCGGGTCAAAGAGTGTATGTGCTTGTGATGGGTGATGAAATATACGACTTGACACACATGACTATTTTTTTCTTCCATTTTTGCGCTCCTGTACACAAGGCGGAAGGGGAAAGGGTTGTGCGTGTGTGTGCGTGTGTGTGTGTGTGTGTGTGTGTGTGTGTGTGTACAGAGTGATTAGGTTACGCAAAACTGCAAGACCATAAAAAAAGAAATCTGAGCGCAACCATAAAAAGCGAAAGAAATTCAAGACAAATTATCGTCGAAAAAAAAAAATTGGCAAAAAAAGAGACTCTGCTCGTTTTTACAGTCACTCGGCCATTTGTGAGAAAAATAATATTATAACAATGAGTAAAATAAATAGCAAACAATACAGTTCAATACAATTTACTACTATTACTACTACTACTACTGCTACTACTACTACTATTATTACTACTACTATAAATAATAATAATAATAATAATAATAATAATAATAATAATAATAATAATAATACGATTGTTTACGAATGCCAAATAGAGAATTAATGATAACACTCGATGACCTCTCTCTCTCTCTCTCTCTCTCTCTCTCTCTCTCTCTCTCTCTCTCTCTCTCTCTCACTTGCACTCACTTGCACTCACTCGCTCGCTCTCACTCTCTCTCTCCCTATTTATCTATCTCTTTGTCCTTCTCTCTGTATCTCTTGTCAATCTTCCTCTCTATCTTATCTCCCTCTCTGTCTTACCTCCATCTTTCTCTCCAAACCCAGCCCCCAACCACCAACCTCCCCCTCTCCCACCCACCCTGCCAGGCACGTAGGTAATGAGGTTCGCGGTGTGTCATCAAGTCACGCAATGCCTCCAATCACTCGCGGTCTGGCATGAGTGGCGGCGCGGCAGGAGGCACCCGCGCACCGCCTGACTCTGCCGTCGCCCGGGGCAGCGCGGCGCCGGGCGAGTGGTGGGGCAACTCACTGGTGCTTGCATGTAACCTGGTGTTGTCACGGTGCAGGTTACGGAGGTTATGACACTCTGCCTCTACAACGATAACTACTACTACTACTACTACTGTTGCTGCTGTTTGTATTCCTACTAATATGGCTGGATGCGAGGGACTTCTATAAACGAGACAAAAAATGATTCAGTTTCACCCAAAATCTCAGTTTTCTACGGATATTTCGTTCCTGCTTCGTTATGTATTGGCTTCTTGAAACACACACACACACACACACACACACACACACACACACACACACACACACACATGGAATAAATAATAAAATATAAGAATAGTTATACAGCTCATTGTTAACAAGTGTCGCTTTCAGGAGAGAGAGAGAGAGAGAGAGAGAGAGAGAGAGAGAGAGAGAGAGAAAGTGTTGGCTACCAGAAGGCCTTGCATGACGAGGCGGAAAATCGTAAAAATAGAAAATCAATGAAAAAAAAAATGAAAAGGAAATATTGAGGATGATTATACATGACATCTATATTTATTTTTTACGAGAGAATAATCGATTTAAGCGAGGCCACACCTGGGGAAACACGTGCACAGGTAGATAATCAATATAGACGTGACCTTAATATTCGAGTTTATGGATGAGGAAAGGCGGAGAAAGTTGACCAATTATGAGGAAATGTTGGAATAGCTGCGCGCGCTAAAGACAGAGGGCGAGGAATGTGATCTCATGCCAACTTTCAAAAGACTATTAGCGATCTGCAGCGTGTAAAGAATGACATGTTCCAATAATGAGGGATGGCCGAAGAACGTGTGTGCATGACTGGAAAATAAACAGGAAAGCCATTGTTCTATATTTGGAGGCTCGTCTGTTGTGCCAAGGGCGTAGGGTAGTGTAAATAGTTCAATAAAAAGGGACCCGTTGGAACTCACTTGTCTGGAGGTGAAACGGAGGTGGTGAATGTTAAAGAAAATATGATCTATTACTTAAGGAATGAGTATGTTTGAAGAAGGTAGATAGTAATATAATGTGAATAATATAATGTGGACCTAAATGTCTTACTTCATGGCTGTGAGACCTGGAAGCTTAACGTGACAAGGCTTGAAGAGAAGAATTGCTGCCTTTAGTAATAAGCGGATAATAGAGACAGTGGGGGATGGATCACCTTACTAGACCATCCATGAACGGTAGAAAGATTGGATATAATAGTCTCTTACACCACTAATGAACAACAGAAGAACAATTTGTTATGTCATGAAGAGAGATAAAAGAAGAACTTCCCATATCACTAACGAACAGTAAAGTGGGAAATAGACAGCACTAAAAATATAGAATAGAAAAAGAGGCACAATTACTACAGAATCTAATAGAATACGTACTTACTGTAGCATCGAAGTTATTAGGATACGTACTTACTGTAGCATTGAAGTTATTAGGATATGTACTTACTGTAGCATTGAAGTTATTAGGATACGTACTTACTGTAGCATTGAAGTTATTAGGATATGTACTTACTGTAGCATTGAAGTTATTAGGATATGTACTTACTGTAGCATCGAAGTTATTAGGATACGTACTTACTGTAGCATCGAAGTTATTAGGATAAGTACTTACTGTAGCATCGAAGTTATTAGGATACGTACTTACTGTAGCATCGAAGTTATCAGGATATGTACTTACTGTAGCATCGAAGTTATCAGGATATGTACTTACTGTAGCATCGAAGTTATCAGGATATGTACTTACTGTAGCATCGAAGTTATCAGGATACGTACTTACTGTAGCATTGAAGTTATCAGGATACGTACTTACTGTAGCATCGAAGTTATCAGGATACGTACTTACTGTAGCATTGAAGTTATCAGGATACGTACTTACTGTAGCATTGAAGTTATCAGGATACGTACTTACTGTAGCATTGAAGTTATCAGGATACGTACTTACTGTAGCATTGAAGTTATTAGGATACGTACTTACTGTAGCATCGAAGTTATTAGGATACGTACTTACTGTAGCATCGAAGTTATTAGGATACGTACTTACTGTAGCATCGAAGTTATTAGGATACGTACTTACTGTAGCATCGAAGTTATTAGGATACGTACTTACTGTAGCATTGAAGATTTTCTGATCCTTACAACTTACTATAGCATCGAAGTTATTGGGATAATGATTTACAGTTGCATCGAGGTTAAGATAATTATTTACAGTTTCATCGAAGTTTTGAGAAAATTCTTTACTGTTACATCGAAGTTATGATAATTATTGAATGTTGCATCGAAGTTAGGATAATTATTTACTGTCACATCGAACATCGAAGTTATACACCTACCTACCCCCCCCCCCCCCCCACACACACACATAGACTCCAACACCCCACACATCCGTACTTTCCCCCACACACCCATCCACATACAAAAGAACTACGACCATTAACTCCTCCATTTACAGCAACCACTTTCCTTCCTCCTCGTAATTTGGCCTGACAATCCACAGACAGGTAACGTTGATTGGTCGCCGTCCGCAGGTGCATTCAGTTCACCGGGTACAATTGCTGACCAAATACAAAAATAACGCTGCGCCTTTCTCTAAACTAGCTGTGATTGGCTGGTGAGTAACATGTGGTAAGAGGAGTGAAGGGTGAGGGAGAGAGAGGCATGGGCGTCCGGAGGGGGGTGGGGGGGACAAGAGGGGGCAGTTGACCACTCTTAGAAATCTGTTATACTCCCGTTCACACTCTCGTTTGCAAGTTATGACATAATTGATATTTTCAGAACCTCATGAAAACATTTGGTGCTGCAGGTATTGGTAACTGTATGTGTGAAGTTGTCTTGTATTTCAACACAAAGATGGAATTTGATGTATATATGTATAGGACTTAAATCATTTTAGCACTGTTCCACCTAGAAAAAAAAATCCTGCCGATGCCCCGAGAGAGAGGAGAGGGTGAGGGAGAGCGAGAAGAGAGGGTGAGGGAGAGGGAGGAGAGTGGAGGGTGAGGGAGGAGAGTGGAGGGAGAGAGAGGGGAAGAGACAGTGTGGGAGAGGGAGGAGAGTGGAGGGTGAGGGAAAGAGAGGGGAAGAGGCAGTGTGGGAGAGGGAGGCGAGCGTGGGGTGAAATAATGGGAAAGGAGGCTACAGGTTCATGGAGTAAAACAAGATTGATAAAAAAAATTCCTCTCAGCTGTACCCCTTCCCCCTTGGCTTTCCTCTCCTCTAATCTCTCAATACGTGGCGACTAAGAAACCTTAACCAACCTGTCTCCTCACCTGGCTACTTGTATTTACTTTCCCGTGTTTGCGTACCCTGTAACCCACACTCCACTGTCACCTCGGCAGCCCAACCGCAAACCTCCCTCTTGACGCTGCCCGGCCACATAAAGGCTCGTGGACCTGTGTGTGTGTGTGGTTACCTCGAGTCAACACAGAACCTAAAACTTTGACTGAGGGTGACGGGGAGGCCTTTCGTGCCCAGTAGCGGTATCTGGGGCAGGATCAACACTGATTTGCGCTTCCCTTCCCCTCCCCTTCCCTCCCCTCCTCTCCCCCCAGCAGTCGTTCCTCTCTAGCTGTTCCCTTTCCCTGCCTTCCCACTCACACGCAAGAAGAAAATAGACCCCAGACGTTAAATTTAGATGACGGAATGGAAGTAGAGTTTTTCTAGGGCAAGATCATCCCTGGATTGTCTTTCCCATCCCCTTCCCTCTCCTTCCTCAGCAGTCTTTCCTCTCCACCTGGTCTCTTTTCCTACCTCTCCACTTACACATAATGGAAAAAGCTCAGGTTAAATTAGGGTGACGGAATGAAAATAGTATTTTTTTTAAGGCAAGATCATCCCTGCTTTACCTCCTTCTCCTCCTCTCCCTTCCCTCCATCAGCAGTCCTTCCTCCCCACCTGTTAACTTTTCTGCCTCTCCATTCACACTTAAAATAGTCCAAACGTTGAATTAGGGTGACGGAATGGACGTAGGAATGTTCTTTCTTTTGTCAGGGAAAGATCATCCCTGCTTTGTCTTCTTCCCCTCCTCTTCCGTCCCTCCCCCAGCAGTTCTTCCTCGTCAGCTGTTAACTCTTCCTACCTCTCCACTCACAGACATAAAACAGATCCCAAACGTTATATTAAGAGTGACGGAATGCCTACCCCAATACCAAGTTGCGTGTATTTTTTTAGGGCATCATCATTTGCTTTCCCTTCACCCTCCCTCAGCTCTCTCCTCTCCTTCTCTCTCCCCCCTCATCATAATCACCACCTGTTCAGTTTTCCTCCTCCTCCACTCCGAGCTAACAACACAGATACTAGACCTTAAAGAGACGGTGACGAAGGTTTAGTATCATGGTCCAGTGTCTGCTTTAGGGCAAGAGCTTCGTTAGTTTTGCCCCTTCCCTTCCCTTCCCGCCCCCTCCCTCTCTCTCTCCCCTCTCTTCTCTCTCTCTCCCCATCCCTTCTCAGCTCTCCTTTCCTCCCCATTACCGTACCAGTTTATGTTGAGTTGAGGGTCTGGGAGATAGCCTTTAAGTAGTCTCCCCTCATTTGTGGTTTCCTTTTTTTTTTTTTTTCTTTTGCGTGCGTACGTGTACCCCTCTTGTTTTGTTGTTGTTGTTGTTGTTGTTCTACTTTCTTCTTCTTCTTCTTCTTCTTTCTTTTTCTTTTTCTTTCTTCTTCCTGTTCGGTGTTTTCTTTCCCCTTTTCTCGTGCCTTTTGATTTTTGCCTGTTCTGTTGTTGTTGCTGTTGTTGTTGTTGTTGTTGTTGTTGTTGTTGTTCGGTATTTCTCTCTCCTATTCTAAAAACTAGTATCGAACACGTTTTACTTCCCTCCATGTCTATAATCATGTTGTCCACCTGTTCCTTCATTTTTTTTCATTCCTCTCCAGTCACTGTAGTTAATTGAGAGAGATTACCGTTGGTCTGCTTTACGCCATACCGTCCATTCTTCCTTCCCTCCACTTCACTTTTCCTTTCCACCTCATTCTTCTTCCTCTACTGTCACTCTTCCTCTCCACCGTCTCATTCTTCTCTCCCTCCTGTCACTTTTCCTCTCCACCGTCTCAATCTTCTCTCCCTCCTGTTCAATCTTCCTCTCCACCGTCACAATCTTCTCTCCCTCCTGTTTACTGAGAGTTTACTGTTTACTCCTTTCTACTGTCCACCGTCCAAGTCTTCCTTTCCTCCTGTTTACGGTTCCTTTCTACATTTCCATTATTTCTTTCATCTTGTCACTTCTCCTTTCTACCACCTCATTCTTCTTTCTCTCTCATTTACTTTCCCTTTTCACCTCATTTTTCTTTCTCTCACGTTTACTTCTCCTTTCTACTGTCCCACTCTTCCTTTCCTCCTGTTCACTTTTCCTTTCCTCTCCCCTCCATCGTTCTTCTGCCCCTTCCTCTTATATCTCTTCCCTCTTGATCGATTTTCCATGCTCTCCACAAACTATAACTAATTTGCCCCTTTCTCTTCCTTTTCACAACAACAACAACAACAACAACAACAAAAACAGATGATCATTAGCTTTTCTCTTCCCAGTCCTCCTTTTCTTATCTTTACATCTCACCTTTACTTCTCCCTCCTTCTCTTCTCCCCCCCTCACTAAAGCTATAAGTGCTCCCTTTCTCTCCCTCTTCACCACTAAGAGAACGAAATAATCCCAATATTACCTCTCCCCAAGTCCTCCCAGCTACATCTTTATTTCTCTCCCTTTCCCTTTCCCTTTCCCTCTCCCTCTCTCTCTCCTCTACCAAAAAACAGCTTCTCCCCCAGCACTCTAACCGCATCTTTACTTCCCTCTTCCTCTTCCTCTTCCTCTCCCTCCTCTTACAACTAACAGAGTGAAAGGGAGGGCGGGGGAGGGTAAGGCGCCGGCCACTCATCATTTACAGCTCACTCCTCAATTACACTTCCGCGGCAACACGTCGGTAAAAGCTCCTGGCCGGCGGGACGTGCTCCGTCAGGGGTGAAAGCTCCGAGGGTCGTCATTTTGTGGCGGTGACTGAAGCAAACACACACACACAAGATTTTTGGGGTGTCGGAGCGTTGCCCAGGGAGATGGACATGTAGAGGGATGTATCTTAGGGGGAGGGCGGGGGGCAGAGTGGGTCTGGTTTTAAGGGGGGTAACTGGAGGGGGAGGTCTATTCAAAGGGGTGTTCTAGTGGGAGGTTACCTAAGGGTGAGTCTGGAGGAAGGGGTTGCCTGAGGGTGGTTGGTTTTAAGAGGGAAATTTGGGGCTGTCAATGGGGTGTTCTAATGGGACGTTGCCTAAGAACACTATCTGAATGGCGGGGCCTGGAGGAACGGGCTGTCTGAAGGGGGCGACGTGAAGAGGGGCTGCCTAGATGGGACTGGTTAACTGAGTGGGGATGGTTGCCTACTGGGAATAAGGTTGTCTAGGGTGATATCTAGAGGGAGGTGTTTCTTAGGGGACGGATGCCGGGGTAGAGATTGGGGAGGAGGTGTCTGGGGGGGTCCTTTTGAGTGGGGGGCTATATAAGGGAAGGGGGACTGTCTGGGTGATGTTTAGAGGGAAGTGTTTCATATGGGACGGACGCTGGGGTAGAGAATAGGGAGGGGGACTTTCTGGAGGAGGGGAGTTAAATTGAGGCAACCAAGGGAAAGGGGTGTTGTCTGGGGTAATATCTAGAGAGAGGTGTTTCATAGGAGGGGACTGTCGAGGTAGAGAATAGGGAGGGGGACGTACTGGAGGAGGGGAGTTAAATTGAGGCTACCGAGGGAAAGGGGTGTTGTCTGGAACGATATCTAAAGAGAGGTGTTTCATAGGAGGGGACTGTCGCGGGTCAGAGAGTGGGGAGGGGGACTTTTTTGGGGGCTTTGAAAGGGGTCTGTCAAGGGAGATATTAGGTGAGAGGTGTTTCATAGGAGGGGACTGTCGAGGTAGAGAGTGAGGAGGTGGACTTTCTGTGGGGAGAGGTTTTGAAAGGGGTCTGTCAAGGGAGATATTAGGTGAGAGGTGTTTCATAGAGAGGACTGTCGAGGTAGAGAGTGGAGGGGAACTTTCTGGGGGGCTTTGAAAGGGGTCTGTCTAGGGAGATATTAGGTGACAGGCGTTTCATAGAGGGGACTGTCGAGGTAGAGAGCAGGGAGGGGTACTTTCTGGGGTGGGGGTGGGGCTTCGAAGGGGGACTATTTAAAGAAAAGGGGGCTGTCTAGGGTGATATCTTGAGAGAGGTGTTTCATAGGAGGGGACTGTCGGGGTAGAGAGTAGAGAGTGGTACTTTCTGGGGTGGGGGTGGGGCTTTGAAGGGGGCTACCTAAAGGGAAAGGGGGCTGTCTGGGGTGAAGGGGGCGGTGGTTCCTCTTACTCAACAGCCGAAAGTGTACAACGGTGAGGCAGCGAAGACCGTTGAGCCGGAAAGAAAAACAGTGTTGCGATATTTTCCCCCGCCAAGCCGAATGGTGAGACGGAGCACGTGTGAGGCGTCCAAAAAAGAAGATTAATAGAGAAAATAAAACGCAAAAAGTAGATAATAGCGAAGTAACTCCTCTGGGTGGAAAAAAAAAAAAATCATCTTGTGTGGGTGGCTGGGGGAAGGGTAAGAGGGACGGGTGTTTGTTTGTTTGTTTGTTTGTTTTTTTGTGTGTGTACTGAGGAGTCCTGAGAATAAAAAATAAAAAAAATAAAAAAATATGACAAGCTACCCCCCCACCCTCCCCCTTCTCCCCATCCTGTTCTTTTCCTTTCCTTTCCTTTCCCTTCCTTGATCTTTTCCTCGGCTCTACTGCACAACCTCCCCCCCCCCCCCTCCCCCAAGCACACACACACTTATCTCCCTCCCTCCCCTTCCCCCCAAACCCACTTATCCCCCTCCCTACACACACCACACCCACACCCTCTCCCCCCACACACACACTTTTCCCCCTCCCCACACCTACCCACCTCACCCCTCCCACACATAAACACAGTAGGGGGACTTTCATAATCAGGGCGTACCCGTCACAGCCGCGTGCAGGCCAAAGTGCAACACAGTGACCCCTCGTAGCCCCCGACACACGCCTGCTCCGGGGCTGCCTGGCGGGGACTATCATGCTCCTCGCCAAAATAATGCACAGTGTAACCTTGCTTCACACCCTATGCTACTTTTCCTGTCTTCCACTTCCTCCTTTCTTTGCTCTCTTTCCTTCTTTCCTTTTTTTTTTGCCTCTTCTTTATTTGTTTCACACACTTTAATTGTTTTCCTGTCTTCCACTTCCCCCTTTCTTTCCTTTTTTTTTTGCCTTTCCTTTCTTTGCTTCACACCTTCTGATACTTTTCCTGTCTTCCATTTCCTCCTTTCTTTGTTTTCTTTCTTTCCTTTTTTGCCTTTCCTTCTCTGTTTCACACCCTATGATAGTTTTCCTGTCTTCCACTCCCTCCTTTCTTTGCTCTCTTTCCTTCTTTCCTTTTTTTTGCTTTTCCTTACTTTGCTTCACACTTTATGATACATTTCCTGTCTTCCACTTCCTCCTTCCTTTGCTCCTTTTCTTTCCCTTCTTTGCTCTCTTTCCTCTCTCTGCTAGTCTCCTTAAAGAGCTTCACTGTACAGACGTATTGAACGAAAGGAGAGTTGTATGATGCACCGTTTTGATTCGTTTGTGTATACTGAGTGAGAGGGAAGAGAAGGGATGCTGCACAGACTCTCATCTCAGACCCCACAATCCCCTTCCCTCTCCACCTGTGATGCCAAGATATTGCAGGTGGGAAACTTAATAAATGGCTGACTCATACTCTTAATCTGCTTCTGCGCTGGGTGAGAAGGAAGAGGTGGGATGCTGTACACACTAATCTCAAGACTCCACAATCCTCCTCCTTCTCCACTTAATAAACGACTGATGCTCATTGTGTATTAAGTGAGAAGGAAGAGATCGGATGCTGTACACAGTCATCTCAGTCTCCATAATCCTCTTCCTTCTCCACTCAAGATGCCAAGATACTGCAGGCGGGTAACTTAATAACCAGATGATGCAGTTCAACATCCCTAGTCATCTTCGTGCGTCAGTATCTTGAAGAGAGAGAGAGAAAGAGAGATAAACTGGCGGATGAGGAACAAATCATACCTACTCGAGTAACGTCTTGAAGCTGAGAAGGACCATGACCTATCCATTAAAAGCTAGAGGAGACCGGTGAAAAGGGACTCAAGGTTAGGGCATGGAGGTAGAATTGGTGGAGTCGACATCAGCCCAATTAAGTGAATCCGCCCGAGCTATCATTTTTACGGCCAGGTGTCAGGTGTTGTCAGGTCAGGCTCCCTCTTAATGGGCTCGGCCAGGCTCGTCCACCCCCATCTTTTAGCCGTAAATTTGGACAGTTCGTCGGCTTTACCTCAATGAATGGGATTACCGGGCCGTGTCGACTCCACCAATTGTACCTCCGTGGCTTAGGGTATAATAAGAGGGATACGTGGAGTCCGAACTTGGGTACAATGGAGAACTTGCTGCACCACTTTTTTGTGTGTGGTGGTGTGTGTGAGTAGCGAAATTTCTTGCGTCTCTCTTCTTATTGCTCACTTTTTCCTCCTCGCCGTTGACATTTGGGCACGTGTAAAACCTGTACGGCGAGGCGCTAAGAACGACGCTAAAAAATGCTTGCACGTCCGTCATAATGTCACGAGAGATGGAAAGAAAGGAAAGGCAAAAGAAACGTCCGACATGCACCACGCGAGATTGGGGTCTGAACACAGGTCTGAACACCGCCACCACCACCACCATCACTACCCCACCCCCTCCCCCATGCCACTATTTCTAACATCACCACCACCACTGCTATTCATCACTACCACTCCACCACCAACTTCCCTTCCCCACCATTGCTCTCTGACACTACCATCCTCACCACCATCATCTCCACCACTGCTTTTTACTAATACCACAACCACCATAACCATGACTACCACCACTGATATATACCACTACCATCCCCTCCACCATCACTGCCTTATACCACACACATCATCTCCACCACCATTAGTGACAAAAGAAGCACTGGGAAAGGAATGAGATGTAAAAGTAATAAACGTTGTACTAGAATTCGTAAGAGAGCAGCGGGAAAGGAGTGGGATGCAGGAGGAATAAATAAATCTTGTGTAAGTGCGTGTATGTGACAGCGAAGGTAATTGGGAAGGAGGGGAGAGTCAAGAAAGAAAAAGTAGAAGGTGCAGGACGGCGATGCATAATCTGTGGGTCAAGGTCTGTCTGGGGTTCGAAGCTAAGGACCAAGGCTTTTTAGAACACACCCCAAGCACCAGACAACAGCAGCCAGCCACCGTCTCCGCACCTTTCTCAGGGCTGCAGCGGATGTGGTAATAGTGAGGAGACGTTGATGTTGTTGGTTTTCATTATGTAGATCTGACACAAGACGAGTTACCACACACACCACCATCACCACCATCCCATTGCGGCCTTCATTCAGCAGTGTAAGAAGTTCGCCACCACTATCATAATCATCCCCATCATCACCATCGCGGCCATCATTCAGCATTGTAAGGAGTTCACCACCATCACCATCACCACCACCACCACCATCATCATCATCATCCTCTCGAAATGTTGTCTTACGCATGTATCCCGACTTGCCACAAAACCCGTCACCATCACAACATAAGTACCATCACCATCATCACATCCGCCATAACTTACAGCACACACACACACACACACACACACACACACACACACACACACACACACACACACACACACACACACACACATTCTAACACATAAATAATAAACTTTAAAAACATTTCGATATGTCTTGTGAATACGTTCGTCCGCAAGGAAGCTTATACCTGATGCGTCATTGTTACAATTTCGTTTTCTTCTCTTTTTTTAGGGTTAGGGGTGGAGGGAGGGGAGGGCGTGTTAGGGAATGGTAGGAGGAGGGAAGGACCTGGGCTTGTCTAACCTCTTCCTTGGTCTTCCTCACTTCTTGGGTTCTTGGCCGCTTGCTCTAAAGGATGGAAAGGCCTGTGAATCGTGGCCACTGGCTACATTAATGCTTACGCCTAAATGCACGCGTAAGAAATAACTGAATATAAATGAATGAACAAATAAGTACTGGGATGAAACTTAAATGCAGTTAATACATGAATGAAATATATGATAGCAAATAAATCAAGAGAAAGAAAATGAAAAATACATTGAAGGATAGATAGATAAATAGATAAATATATGAATAAATAAATAAATGAAAAGAAAAAAGGAAAAACGAAGTAAACACAGAAATAAAGATCAAGAAAAAAGAAGAAAGGAAGGATGAAAGTGTAAAGAAAACAAGCATAAGAAGAAAGAGGAAAAATACAAAAAGTAACAATTCAGCATAAAAAAACACGCGGTCAACCACCACGATCACCACCACAACCACCATCATCACCACCACCATCACCACCACCATTACCGGCCTTCACTAAATACCCCGACCTGCCACAAGAGCTTTCACCACCACACCATAATCACCACCACCACCACCACCATTAATAAGGACCACGCATACACGCAAACAAACACATTAAGGCAGAAACACACGGAATATAAATAGTTTCTTTCAGGTTTTCTTTCATTCTTTTCCTCCTTCCTTCCTTTCTGCCAATTTTCATTTTCCTTGTATATTCCTTCTCCTTGTCCTCTATCTTTCCCTCTTTCCCTTCATTTTTGTTTCTCTTTCATTATTATTATTATTTTACAGTAAGGGAGACAGCTCAAGGGAAATAAAACAAAAAAAGCAACAAAAAAGTCCGCTAGGCTCTGTTCCTATAAAAGTAACCAGAATTAGACGGCCAAAAGAGAGGTCAATTTCTATTTGCATTATTTCTTTCTTCATTTATTTCTCTATTCACTTATATTACTAACCTCCTCGTGGCTCTGTTGACGGGAGAAGGGTAATGGCAGCTTTTTCTTTGTCTAATACGCCCTTGAGCTGCCTCTCTCACTGTAGAAAAGAAAAGCTATTAAGAGGGACGGAGGGACGGAGGGAGGGAGGGACGGGTCTACTGGGCTGGTCTGACCTCTGCCTTTCCGCCGCTCACTTCTTGCTCGTCCACCCTAAAGGAGCGACCCGGCAATCGAGGCCATTGTCTACATGTATAAATCACCGCACAGGTAGGCAACAAGTAGCTATAAATAAACACCTGAATACCTGAATAAAGAGATAAGCCTATATTATAAGTGGTACATGGATAAATGATACCATGGTGGGGAAGTTATAGAAATACATAAGTAGAGAAAGAATGACATAGATATAAAGGTAGAGAAATAAAACACCTGAACAATTGAATGAATGTTGTGATTGGTATACGACTTAACGATACCATTGTGGGGAAGTTTATAAAATTAAAAATACATAGAGAAAGACAGAAATAAATAAAGAGGAAGAGAAGCAAAGAAAGAAGGGGAAGGAAGGAAGGAAAGAAAGACTGAGAACACGGGAGAAAAAAAATATTAGGAAAAGTGAAAATCAGTAAAAAAAAGTGAAATTAAAAAAAACGAAAAAAGTACAGAAATATATCTACATAATTTTATTTTTGAACACATGACACGAGGTATATATAAAGATTAATAACGAAATAGCTTGAATATAAAATTAGAAGTATCAAATGAGGCGATAAATTAGACGCAGCCATTCATCATTCCGCGTAATTAAAACTGACTGAAACACGGATCCGCACACACGCAAACGCCGTAGGGAGAGAGAGAGAGAGAGAGAGAGAGAGAGAGAGAGAGAGAGAGAGAGAGAGAGATCTGTTTGAAATAATGGTGAAAATAAAAGTTCGACGAGGAGGAATGGAAAGTTTGAGAGTAAGGGGAGAATGTACGTTGACATACGATGGTGAATAATTTATACGAATACATAAATACATAGAAGAATAAATACATATACAGATAAAAGAGAAGGAAAAAAGCGAAAGTAGATAAAGCAAAAATAGAAAGAAAAAGAAAGATAAATAGATAAATAGACAGAATGAAAGGAATAGAGTGGAAGTGAGTGCGTGACATTGTGAATAAAGGTAAAAGTTTGACGGAGAGGAAATCAAAACTGAGACAAAAGTAGGAAAAAGATAGTTCAGCAAAAAGGAAATGAAATTAAAAATAGGCGAAAATAAAAGTTCGCCAAAGAGGAATGGAAAGTTTGATAATAAGGAGAAAATAAGAGTCGATAAAGTGAATACAGGTAAAAGTTTAACATAGAGAAAATCAAGAGAGACAAAAGGAGGAAAAGAAATAGTTCAGCAAAAAGGAAATGAAGTTAAAAATAAGAAAAAAAATATAAAGTTTGGCAAAAAGAAAACGGACATAAAAGTTTGACAAGAAGGAAATGAAAGTTTGACAAAGGAAAAAAAAATATAACTAATCAATGAAGACAAAAGAAAATTGTCACAAAAAAAAGGTGAAGAAGCCGAGGAGGTGACGCGAACCATTCTGAAGACACGAAAAAAAAAAAAAAAAAAAAAAATCAGAAAAAACAACAACTCTACAAGAGAACGTAAATAAGAAAGTAAGAGGACGAGGGTGAAAGGTTGTGTGTGTGTGTGTGTGTGTGTGTGTGTGTGTGTGTGTGTGTGTGTGTGTGTGTGTGTGTGTGTGTGTGTGTGTGTGTGTGTGTGTGTGTGTGTGTGGTTATGTGTGTGTGTGTGTGTGTGTTGTGAGGAAGAACACGACACACACACACACACACACACACACACACTTTCATTATATTCCTTTCATTCTGTCTATTAATCTATCTATCTGTCACTTCCCGTTTCACTTTCTTTTTTTTTCTATTATTGCTTTCTCTTCTTTCTTTATCTTTTCTCTTTCTTCTTTCTTTATCTTTTTATCTTTTTTCTTTCTTTTTCTTTTTTCTTTTTACTTGATCTTTTTCTTTCTTTTTTCTCTATCTTTTTTCTTTCTTCTTTCTTCTTTCTCTGTCTTTATTCTTTATCTTTTTTCTTTCTTCTTTTTTATCTTTTTTTCTTTCTTATTTCTCTATTTCTTTACCTCCTTTTTTATTTATTTATATATGTATTTATTATTTCATATATCTATACATTTATATAACTTGTTCGCCATCCTATTGTTTATTTATGTACTAATTGTTATAAAGGCTTATTTATTTACACACACACACACACACACACACACACACACACACACACACACACACACACACACACACACACACACACACACACACACACACACACACACACACACACACACACACACACACTTTTACCTGCCTGTTGGACTCGCTCACACTTAATCTTGTTGCAGATCGAACGGAAAATTTGCAAGTCACGATCTCTCTCTCTCTCTCTCTCTCTCTCTCTCTCTCTCTCATGGGGGGGGGGGTAGGAGTTTCATAGAGTGCTATCACCACCACCATCATCACCATCTCTTCGCATCACCACCACCATCACCACCGTTACCACCACGACTGCCTACTATCACTACCATCACCACTACTTAAATCACCTTCTTTTCATCACCTACTTGACTATTACCACCACCACCACCACCACCACTACTGTCACCAAAACTAATTCCACCACCACCTCTCCCCACCACCACCACCTATTACCACCACCTAAACTACCTTCCCTCCAGCACCACCACCACCACCACCACTAATGTCACCAAAACTAATTCCACCACCACCTCTCCCTACCACCACCACCTATTACCACCACCTAAACTACCTTCCCTCCAGCAGCAGCACCACCACCACCACTGCCATCACCACCGTCACCAAAACTAATTCCACCACCATCACCACCACCAAATTCTACCTTCGTCATCACCACAATCCTCTCTAAAACCACCGCTAATATCTCCTCCTCCAGCACCATCACCACCGTCACCGCTATCACCACCATCACCACCCTTGTCATCCCTCTCTCACGTGACGTAACGAGAGCGAGATCGAGACAACGTTTCTCTTAAAAATACGAGGCGACGTCACCTTCGTCAGTCTACCTCGTGACGCCCAACGGAGAGGACCTTTGTTGACAGCTCCTGAGGTAACGAAAGTGAGAGAGAGAGTGAGAGCGAGAGCGAGAGAGAGAGAGAGAGAGAGAAGCTTAACAGGAAAGGAGTGGTCAGAATTCTAATGAGAAGAGGAAAGTGTGATCTTGATGCCCTAACGACCAACAAAAAACAACAACAACAACAACAACAACAACAACAGAAAAAAAAGAGGCAATGTAGACGATTAATCAAGACCCAGCGAGGAGACGAGAAAGATGCATGATAGGAAGTGAAGGACAGACAGGTAGATAGACAGGTAAACAGACAGAAAAAGAGAGACAGTGAAAGCAAAAAAAAAAGTAATAATAATCTAACACAGGTTAAGGAAAACTCGCTCTTCTAGTTCCTTCCATTTTTTTTTTTTTTGTCTTTCTCAATCATCCTTCTCTAACTTGTATATGTGTCTGTTTTCCCTTCATCTATTTCCCTTTCTTTTTTTTCCTCTCCTCTCTTTTCCTTTCCCTCTCTTTTCAATGTTTTTTTTTCTTTTTTATTTATTTCTCAATCACTCTTCTCTAATTTCTATGTGTCTGTTTTCCCTTCGTCTCTTTACCTTTTTCTTCATTTTCCTCTCCTCTCACTCTCCCTCCAATCACTTTTTCTCTTTTTTCCTCTCTTATTCAATCATACTTCTCTAACTCACGTATGT
This sequence comes from Eriocheir sinensis, assembly GCF_024679095.1. Lineage (NCBI taxonomy): Eukaryota > Metazoa > Arthropoda > Malacostraca > Decapoda > Varunidae > Eriocheir > Eriocheir sinensis. The sequence goes on from NC_066536.1 coordinate 12,379,169, forward strand.
TACTTTTTTCCTCATTCCATTTTCCTTCGTTTTTCCTCTCTCCTCTTCTCTCACTCTCCTTCTTCCACACCCTTGTATCTTCCCTCTCTATCAATCTCTCATCTTTCCTTTTTTCTTTCGTCTATCTGTCTTCCTTTCACAGCCTGGTATTCCTTTCTCTTTCTCTAATCTGTTTTCAAGTGTTACCTCACATCTGTAATCCACTGACTCTTATTTTCCTTTCTCCCTGTCTCTGTCTGTCTCCTCCCTTCTAAATACGTTCTCCTTTCCACACATCTCGTTAATACTCCTCGCCTCAATTCTCTTCACACTTCAGATCTCATCTTTTAGCTATGAACGTACAAACTCACTCACTCACGACCAATTTTCTATATTTTTCATTCTTCCTCCATTTACACTTCCTTCCCTTCCTCTAAATCTTTCTCGCATTTAGTTTCATTCTTTATCCATGCATCTATATCCTCACGACTCTTCTCCTTTATTCCTTGCTTCCCTTGCTTTGCTCTGACTTCCTTTAGTTCCCCTCATCTATACGTCTATTGCTTCCTCACTCTTTCCCCTTACATCCCCTACACTCTCTCTCTCTCTCTCTTACTCGCTCACTTTCCTTCACTCCTCTTTATTCCTCGTCTACCTTGCCTTGCTTTAACTTCCTTCATTTCCCCTTATCCATACATCTGTTTCTTTCTCACTTTTTCCCCTCACATCCCTTTCACTCTTTCACTAATTCACTTTTCCTCACTCTTATTTATTTCTTATCTCCCTTGCTTTGCTCTGACTTTCTACATTTCCCCTCAACCATACATCAATTTCTTCCTCACTCTTTCCCCTTACATCCCCCCCGCTCCCACTCTCACTCTCAATCACTCTCTCTCAATCACTCTTCACTGGCTCAATAAGTCATCAACCTCCCACCCGCCCTCTCACCATGACAGAGCATTAGTTTTCGTCACGTCAGAACTTCCACGCCACTTGCCAGAAGATAATTGATTTTTCTCCTTGCACTCGACACATCCTCACAGGCAATGATCTAACCGCTGTGTACCTGCGTGGGTCTTTAAGCACACGCAGAATGTACACGCGGAATTAGCCCAGAGTAACATAGGAGTGATTTTTGGCATTGTATAATCAGCATTACTTCGTTACTATTGTCTATATTATTTCTACTTATTTATTTATTTATAGTTTCTTTCTTTTTCTTCCTTTTTTTCTGTTTTCTTTCTCTTTTTCTTTTTCTTGCTCTCTTTCTATTTATTTTTTCTTCCTTTCCTTCTTTCTTTCTTTCTCGTTATCTTATTTTCTTTCTATCTTCCCCTCTTTCTTTCTTTCTTTGCTTCTCCCTTTCTTTCTTTCCATCTTTCTTTTTGGATCCGCCGCCTTCACACGGCTCGTAATTTGATGGGGTTTTCACAGTATCCCCTTGCAACCTCAACCTAAAATAACACTACATCAATTCGTCTCATCGTGAAGTCAACATGGCCACATACCAAAGAGACTGACACTACTTTCTACATGGATTCGGCGCATTCACAAAGCCACGTTACTGCAGCACACATGGACCTAAACACACATATCAAGCATCACAGCATCAACACACAGGGACATAACAACGCTTCGTAGGGGGCCAGTCTTACAGTCCAGTCCAGCACGTTTGTAAGCTCCCCAACCAAACACAAAACACGACGAAAATTCCTTGTATAGTGTTTTTTTTTTTCTTCTTTACAGCAGAGGAGTCAGTTCAAGGGCATAAAAAAAAGTAACAAATGTGAAAAAAACACTATACAAGGAATTTTCGTCGTGTTTTGTGTTTGGTTGGGGAGCTTACAAACGTGCTGGACTGGACTGTAAGACTGGCCCAGGGAGACATGAGAACACTTGGCAGCGTCGTGAATCACCGTCAAATATTTCCTTTTTTTCTGCATGGATTCCTCGCCTTCACACGGTCGGTGGTTTAATAGTTTTGTGTATGAGCCGTAGACACACACTATAGGGAAGGGGTCAGATGATCTCAGCGCCATTCTCTCTCCACCCCAATAGATAGATGTATAGATAGACAGACAGATTGATAGTTACAGGCTTTTTTGTTGCTGTTTTTCTTTTATTGCCCTTGAGTTGTCTCCCTTGCTGTAAAAAAAAGTAGATACATGGGTTGACATACTTATTTAAGCTCCGCCCACTTCCCCACCCTGCTTCCTTTCCCCCCGACACTACCTTCTTCTTTCCTCTTTTCTCCCCTCCCCCTTCCCCACCCAGCTCCCCTTCCCCTCTAACCGCACCCTCCTTCTTTCCTCTCTTGTCCCCCACCCAACCCTCACCCCGGTCTCCTCCCCACCCGAAATAAACCACGCACACAGTCAACCCCCTCAATTATCACAGAGGAAAGGGAGAAAGGGAGTGAGAGAAGAAAGGTTAGGAAGCAGAGTGAATGATAGGCAGGGAAGAGGGAGGGAAGAAATAAGGGAAGAGAGGAGGAATGATGAATGATAGGAAGAGGGAGAAGGAATAAAGAAAGGGAGCAATGGAAGGGTAAGGACGTAGAAAAAGGAGAATGTGGGTGGGAGAAAGAGCTCTATATACTAATGACGCGCCTTTCCACCTTCATAATGAGTAAATTGCCACTGGTGTTTTCATATTTACAGTCAGGGTTAATTTTCTCCTTAATGATTCACGTGTTATATCGTTTTTTTTTCGTTTGTTTTTAGTTCGTTTTTACCAACATGTATTTTCACGTTTCCTCACCTCCACGATGCTTATGTTTATTTGTGTTTTTATTTATTTATTTAATTTTTTTTTTTACCGACTTGTAACTTCCTTATTTATTTACAAGCCTCCTGCTGTTTGTTATTGATGTGATCCTTTAATTTGTCTTATTTTTTTTTCTTTCTTTTCTTTTCTCCCTTTCTTTTTTTTCTGTCATTCCTTATTTATTCTCTCTTTCTTGTTCTCTATCTTTGTCTTCGGAAATATCGGGCGTTGCTTTCTCATTTTTTTTTCTCTTTTTCCGAGAACTCCATCGTCATTTTATTTTCTCTTCTTTTCCGTTCATTCTTATCTTCTTTTCCTACTTCCTCATTTTCTTTCTCTCTTCCTTTCCACTCAAGGACGTTTTTTTTTATTCCCATGGAGCAAAAAGAAAAAAAAGCATCGCCTCCGCAAAGAAAAAAATATTATCTTCCTTATTTAAACCCAGTCATCGGTCAGTGGAAATTCATAAGTAACGCACACTAATGCCACCTTGAACATTGACTTTTACAATGCCGTCAGTGGAGTTTTTCCCTCTTGGCATCATCAGCATCATCAGGAGCAACATCTTCCCACGCGCGGCGACGTCACCTGAGCACTCGTCTTCTTCGGCGGCGAGCAGGAAGCGGCCCAGTCACTGGTTCCGCGTTTTTTCTTTTCCCCGCCGACCACAAACGAGCGGGATCTTCACCCACACAGCTCACGCCTTGACTCGCCTCTCGCCTTGCAGGAATCTCTGTGGCCGCTAGAATGCTGTGCTCCTGTGTCCGGGCGGTGGTGACGGCGGTGGTGGTGTCCATGGTGGTGACGATAGCGGTCGCGGAAGCTGATCCAGACCCAACTTTCGGCCGTCCTCAGCCGCCTCCCTGCTACCCCAAGGTTCACTACGTCACCAAGTACCAGACCAAGTACCAAGAGGTGAGTGTCGGGAGGCTGGTGAAGTATTATGGACTCAGCCAGGCTTCTTTGGTGACTATTTGTTGGACTACGTGTGGGCGGACTGTAGTAGTATTAGAGTTTGTATTCTAAGACGTTTCCACCTCCCACATCAACTATTCCCAAAGGCCGAAAAGGAGAATAATTGATTTATAATGAGTGTTTTGGTTACAATCATGGAACGGAAAAGTGGTCAAAGTACTACCAGGGCCTTTGACCACTTTTCCGTTCCTTGATTGTAACAAAAACACTCATTATAAATCGATTATTCTCCTTTTCGGCCTTGGTACTACCAGGGTCATAAAGCTACCTCTGGAATTGCCACGAACCCTTATGAAAGCCTTATCAAATGTGTGTGCTTGGACGCCGATATGTTTAAGATCATAACCCTCGGGCTCATTCTCGTAAAACATTTCGGGGCGTATACATATCCACATTTGAACTTCCAGGCTCATCTTATAGACTCCTTATATTCCTTGTGTAAATATTGAGGCCTCTATATTATTTGTGATGGCAGTGCAAGTGAAAGTCGATGATTGCTAACTCTCCAGTGATTGTTGATACCGAGTTCTGATTTGTCTTCGTGGTGTCAAATGTAAGTGCTTGCTGTCTTGCTTTCTTGAGATTAATAGATACATACCAGAGAGAGACAGAGATAGAGAGAGCGTGAATTTGTGTGTGTGTGTGTGTGTGTGTGTGTGTGTGTGTGTGTGTGTGTGTGTGTGTGTGTGTGTGTGTGTGTGTGTGTGTGTGTGTGTGTGTGTGTCAGTGTGTCAGGCTTGCTTTATTTGTCTACTTTCGTTCTTTCTTTCTTTTTCTCACATTCTTTCTTTTTCTCTTTTTCTTTCATTATTTCTTTCTTTTTCTTTGTTTCTTTCTCTCTATTTTCTTTTTCTTTCTTTCTTTCTTTCTTTCTTTCTTTCTTTCTTTCTTTCTTTCTATCTTTGTCTCCGGAAATATCGGGCGTTGCTGTCTCATTTTTCTTTTATTTTTATTTTACTTGCTCCCGGTCACCGCATCACAGCATCAGACGGATCAATTACAGGTCTCTCTCTACCCCCTCCAACACAGCAGCCTCAAGACATCTATCTCCACTTGACGTTAATTACAGCTCATCTCCGCGTGCGCCCAAAAGACCAAACCAATTCTTTTGTCAATGTCTTTTCCTTCTTCCCCCCCTCTCCCTTTCCCTTTCTCTTGTTCTCGTTATATCTTATTGGTAATTTCTTTTATTTACTTCAACTTAATCTCACTTTCCCTTTCTCCGTCATCGTCTCCTCGCCCTCACCCTCCTTCATTTCTGCCTCTCACTCTCTCTCTCTCTCTCTTTTCTTTTAATCATCTCTTTCCTTTACTTCTACTTACTGTCTCCTTTTCTCTATCCGCCATCGCCTCCTCCCCCTCCTTCCCTTCTGCGTCTCATTCTCTCTTCTCTAATAATCTCTTTCCTTGACTTCAATTGATTCTCTTCCCCTTTCTCCACCTCCTCTTCGTCTTCCAGTCATTCACTTAACTGTTCTATGTCAATGTTACTCTACCACTTTTTGTTTCCCATTTAAGCTAGTGTGCTCCTCTCTGTCTACTCTTCCGTCCCACTAACTCCATTTTGCAGTCAGATTTTCTTTCCTTTTACTCAATTGCATGTGTTCTACTCTGTCCACTCTTCCGTCCCTCTAACTCTCCTCTACCCATCATACTCTACTCAGTTTTGTGTGCTACTCTTCCTCCACTCTTTCTTCCCTCTACTCTACTCTTCTCTCTACTTTGCTTTACTTAACTGTTCGTGCTCCTCTTCCTTCAATCTTCCTTCTGTCTAACTTTCCTCTAGCAATCAGATTCGACTTTGTTTTACGCGGTTGTGTGCTCCTCTTCCTCCACTTCCTCCTCCCCGCAGGTGCCCGTGTACATGACCGTCTACAAGGATCGGTACGTGCCCACCACTTACTACGAGACCGTCTACAACACCTTATACAAGACCCAGTACAAGACCGAGTACGTGCCCGAGTACGTCACGCAAACCAAGTACCAGACCAAGGTGGACTACCAGACGAAGTACCAGACCAAGTACGAGACCGAGTACGTCCCCACCTACGTCACCTCCACGCAGTACCAGAACAAGTACGTCACCGAGACCGAGTACCAGCCCCAGTACGTGACCCAGACCCAGTACCAGACCAAGTACCAGACCGAGTACGTGCCGGAGTATGTCACGAAGACCGATGTGAAGTACGAAACGAAGTATAATACGGAGTACGTGCCCCAGTACCACACCGTTACCAAGACCCAGCAGACCTACAAGACGGTGTGCCCCAAGCCTTCCTACGACGGCGGGTACGGTGGTGATTCTGGTGGGTACGATAACGGGTACGATTCCGGGTACGATTCTGGGTATGATTCTGGGTACGGCTACTGAGGAAGAGGAAGTAGAAGTGTAAATTAAAAGGCTCAATTAAGAACCAATGAACGTAGATTTAAGCATAGCTATTTTTGTTACTTGTTGAAATAAAGTTATGTTTGCCAAAGTTGGGGTTATTTTTCTTATTCAATGATTTCCTTACTAGTGTTTTCATGGTAGTTGATTTTTATCCTTCTCTTCCTCCTTCCTTCCTATCTTTCTTTCTTTCTTTCTTTTATTCTTCTCTTCCTCCTTTTCTTTTATCCTTTTCTTCCTCCTTCCTTCCTTCCTTTCTTTCTTTCTTTCTTTCTTTCCTTCTCTTCCTCCTTCCTTCCTATCTTTCTTTCTTTCTTTTATCCTTCTCTTCCTCCTTTTCTCTTATCCTTCTCTTCCTCCTTCCTTCCTTTCTTTCTGTCTTTCTTTCCTTCTCTTCCTCCTTCCTTCCTTTCTTTCTCTTTCTCTTCCTTCCTTTCTCTACACCTCTCCCTTTTTTTCCTTCTCACTTCCCCTCAATCCATACCGTTCTCACCTCTCCTCTCCCTTCCTTCCCTTTCCTCTAACTCCTCCCCCTCACCTCCCTCCATCCCAAATTCTCCCTCACCCCCTCTCCTTATTCTTTCACCCTCCCTTCCCTTCTCCCCCTCACTCTATCCCACTTCTCTTCCCTCCCTACGAGCCCCACTTCTTCCCATTTCCTCTTCCTCAACTTTCCCTTATTCCGTCCCTTCCACCCTTTTTTTAATCTTCCCCTTTCCTCCCCCGACCTTCTTCCTTCTTCGCTGTCACCTCCCTCCTCTCCCTCCCTCACCCTTCCTCCTCCCCTCCCCACCCTATTTAACATATTTCACCCCTCAACTTCCCCCCTCCCATTTAGCTACCCACCCCACTTTTCCCCAACCTTCCCCTCCCGACCCCTACAGCTTCTGCCCTTCACCCCTACCTTACCCCCTCCTTCCCTCTAGTTTCCCTCTTCTTTTTACCCTCCTTTATCACACTACTCCCCTAATTTTTCCTCCCCCTTCTCCCCACCCCCTTCCCTTCCCTACCTAACTCCCCCAACCCTCACCCCGCTCCCCCCTCTACCCCATTACACCCCGCCCACCTTCCCCACCCTGCTCCCCTTCCTCCCACACCATCTCCTATCTTCTCTCCTCTCTTGTCTCCCCACCCAACCCTCCCCACTCCCTCCCCACCCAAAATAAGCTCGCCCCCTTCCCCACCCTCCTCCCTTTCCCCTTCCCCACCTTCCCCTACCTTCTTCTCTCCTCTCTTGCCTTCCCACCCACCCCTCCCCTGGTCCCTCCCCACCCAAAATAACTTGGCCCACCCTCCCCACTCCCCGCCCCCCTCCCATTCTCATTCTCCGCCTGGGTGAATTTAACGAGCACCTCAAGTTTCACGTTATGACCAGTATTGTTAAAAAAAAATTGTTGTAATACCTGGGACGGAACAAAATGCTGGAGGAAAAAAATGGAAAATAAAAAAAATAATGGAAGTGTATTGATAAAATGACCGACCACTCACCCGTCTCAAGTTTATGATGACGATGATGATGATGATGATAAATGAGAGAAGAAGAAGAAGAAGAAGAAGAAGAAGAAGAAGAAGAAGAAGAAAAGGAAAATAGAGAAGAAGAGGAAAAAGAAGACGAAGAAAATGAATATAAAGAAGAAGAAGAAGAAGAGGAGGAAGAAGACCAAGAACAAGAAATAGAAGAACAAGAAGAGGAAGAACAAAAACAAAAAAGAAGAAACAGAACAAAAACAAAAACAAGAGAAAGAAGAAGAAAAAGAAGAGCAAAACAATAGGAAGAAATAAAAGGAAGGAGAAATTAAATAAGAAAAGATGACTGAGAAAAAGGGCAGGGGGTTATGGAGGAAAGGGGAGGGAGGTGGGAAGGGGAGTTAGGGTGCTGGAGGGGGAGTGGGAGGGTGAGAGATGAACGGATGGGGGTATGAGCAAGGCCTTCGAGAGGCCTTGGTATGAGGCGTCGCGGGGCAGGGGGGATTGGAGGGGAGGTAGGGGTGGGTGAGCCGGAGTAGAGGGTGGGGGAGGAGGAGGAGGAAGAGGAGGAGGTTTTGGGATGGGGAGAGTTTGGGGGGTGGAGTATCTTGGAGTAGGTGGTCGGGTGGGGGATTGGAGGGTGGTCAAAAGGCGGGAGTATAGAAAGGTGAGGGTTTGGGTGAATGAGAACTGGGTGGAGGTTGGGTGATGGGGTTTGGGTGGAGGATGAGTGTGGGTGGTTGAGGATAGAGGGGCTTGCAGTAGGGTGGGTATTGAGAGTTGAGGGTGAGGGGAGGGTTGTATAGGAGGGTTAGTAGAAAGACAAAAGTAGGTTCATTATAGAAGTCAACTCTAAGGTAACGGCACAGCTCTTTCCGCCGAGTGTGGACAGACAAACAGAGGGAGCAATGTGACGGAGATGAGCACCGAGGCCACGCCCAGCTATAGTGCATGCCCCCTGCTTTACCTTTACCTTATATCTGAAAGCTATAACCGGATTTACAGAGAGGTCTTGAAACCCCACTTCCTCCCCTCCCCCTCACCCCTCACCCCTTCCATAACGGTCGATCGATGGGCTGCGCAAATATATGATTACCGGTCTGTCAAATGCGCAACCCAAATATCGAATAATTAGGGAGAGGAAAGAGGAGGGGAATACCAGCATTTGTTCACGTGGCTGGTAAAGAGGGAGAAGAAAGCAGCAAAAGGGATACAGATACAAGGAGAATGAAGCGCTTATTATCACATAGCGACACTACAAGTTAACACACTCTCTGTATACGGCGGCTCATAAAGGAAGGAAGTCGACAAGTGGAGTGATGGATAGATGGCGGCGGGAGCACCGGAGAGAGAGAAGCAAAATCAAGAGCTTTTTCCGGTGGGTATTCACGTTTAGAGAGTCGTAAAAAAGGTAAAGGACTATGGCTGGTCAGACTAAAGCATTGGACTCTAGTAGTATTGAAAGTCTCCCTATGTCTTCACCAGTTATGTTATGAGGGGGTGGGGAAACAAGGAAGGCAGGAGTGACGTTACAATCATGGAAACCTACCTGGGAAGAGAAGAGCGTGAGTGAGGGATGAGAGGGAGAGGAGGAGCAGCCAAGGTGGACGAGAAGGGAATTAAAATCGTCTAAAGAATGGAAGAGCATGAGTGAAGGATGAGAGGGATTGGGGAAGCAGCCATGGAGGGCGAGGAAGACCAGGAAATCAACCGAAGAATGGAGGAGTCTGAGTGAAGGATGAGAGGAAGAGAAGCAATCAAGGAGGACATTAGGAAAACATGGAAAGCACCCGAGGAAAGAAAAAGACTGAGTAAGGGAAGAGAATGAGAGGGAAAAGCAGCCATGATAGACGAGAGGAAAACATGAAAATCGCCAGAGAAATGGAAAAGCCTGAGTGAGGATGAGAGGGAGAGAAGCAACCATGGAGGACATTAGAAAAACGTGGAGAGCACCCGAAGAAAGAGACTGAGTAAGGGAAGAGAATAAGAGGAAAATGCAGCCATGATAGACGAGAGGAAAACATGAAAATCACCCTGGGAATGGAAAAGCCTGAGTGAGGATGAGATGGGGAGAAGAAAGCAACCATGATGAAGGCGAGGAAGACATGAAAATCACATGAAGAAGGATGAGGCCTGAAGGACAATCCACCGTGGAGGACGCGAAGACCACGAAAATCATCAACAAAGGGAAGAATCAGCCGCTTGAGGTGTGAGAAGCGCCATGAGAAGCGTCGGGAGGGACGTGAGGAGCGGGGCGAAAGGGGTGTGGCGGGCCGACTATTGCCGCTATTACCGCAGACGAGCGTAAACAATAAGTGCGGCTGCATTGTCTGAGGCGTCGAGGTTGGCTGCGCGGGGCTGAAGGTCGTGCACTTTCTCAATTACCGCCTCGTTTCCGTCTCCCGCCCGTCAGCTGCTTGGCCCCCGCGCGCAATTCACTCAGCCAAGGAGCTACACTTATCGCCTAACTTGTAATACAGTGTTAAGCATAAAAACTGATGAGATGGTACGTGTTTCTTACCGCCAACGTATTACAGACTTGAGAATAAATCCTGATGAAATTTTACGTGTTTCTCCACCAAGGAGCTACACTTATCGCCTAACTTGTACTACAGACTCAAGCATAATACCTGATGAGATGGTACGTGTTTCTTACCGCCCCGCTCAATTGGCCAACGTATTACAGACTTGAGTATAAGACCTTATGAAAATTTACGTGTTCCTCCGCCCAGGTCTACACTAGCCGATCAACTTGTACTACACACTAAAGAATAAAGCCTGATGACATGTTACGTGTTTCTTACCGCCCAGCTGAAGTGGCCAACGTGCTGCACACCTGAGTATAAAACCTGATGAAATGTACATGTTTTTCGGCCCAGGTCAGTCAGTCGAGGTGCTACGCTCATCGGGAAACTTGTACTACGGACCTAAGTGTAAAACCTGATGAGATGTTACGTGTTTCTTGCCGCTCAGCTCAGTTGGCAGACGTATTACACACTTGAGTATAAAACGTGATATGTTGCATGATCTCGCCGCTCAGTTCAGTCAGTCATGGCGGTACATTCATCATCAAACATCTATTGCAAACCTAAGTATTAAACCTGATGAGATGTTACTTTTAATTGACCAACGTATTACACACCTGAGTATAAAACGTGATATGTTGCATGATCTCGCCGCTCAGTCCAGTCAGTCATGGCGGTACATTCATCGCCAAACATGTATTGCAGACCTAAACATAAAACCTCATAAGATGTTACTGTTAATTGAGAGTTACACGCCTCTCGCCGCCCATTTTAGCTAGTTACGCGTTACATCCATCAGCAAACTTGCCCTACATTACCCTACAGTGCCTACACCTAATTATAACACCTGGTGAAAGCGGTTACTTGATGTATGGCTACCTCTCACGCGCTACCCTCCTCAGCCAGCGAAGCCAACCTACCCTTCACCCTTTAACATCCGCAACCCCTCGACCCTTCATCCCCCCACATGACCATGAACTAATTATGACACAGTGTTGTAACCTTGACTCGAGAGAAGCCCAAGAACAGAGGAGGATACGCCAGTCTACTTGTTTACTTCTCCGCGATCAAAAATTACATAGATACATAACCGGGCAGCTCAATTAAGAAACGAACTAAACAAAAGAGAATCGCAGATGGATTTGTAATAGTAGTAGTAGTAGTAGGGGGAGTAGTAGTAGTAGTAGTAGCAGTAGTAGTAGTAGTAGTAGTAGTAGTAGTAGTAGTAGTAGTAATAGTAGTAGTAGTAGTAGTAGTAACAGTAGTAATGATCCTGGAAAAGATTGTCACTCTTATGATGCTGGAAGATGTTCAGTCTCCGTCGTATGATGCTGGAAGAGATTCATTCACTCTCTTACGACATTATGGTATACACAATGCTGATACACGACACACAGGACACAATAAGTCGCATAATGAGACGCTGAATGCCACGCGCCGCCCAGCAGTGTTAACATAAGAGCCTAGATTACAGGTTCTGGTGTTGCCTTGCTGGATAGAAGCACCTGACGCCCCTCCTGCCACCCTCAGCCCCGCCAGGTCGTTAGTTACATTCGTTGGTAAAGGTACAACACTCGTGATTGACACATGAAGAGAAGTTGCGTAATAAATTCGGTCTTTCTGAAGATGTCTAACTCTTTCTTTTCTTATTCTTACTCTGGTTACTTATTCAGCTTCATTTCTTCTTTGTCTTTTTATTCATTTTTCTTTTTTTTTTCTTTTTTGTTCTTGTTTGTTCTTGTTCTCTTTCTCGTTTCTTTTATTTTTTTCTTGTATATTCCATTTTTTTATCATTTCTTTTTTGTTATCGTTTGTTCTTGTTCTTGTTTTTCTCTTTATTCTTCATCTTTTCCGTTTCTTTTATATTCTATTTTTCATTATTTCGTCTATTCTCTCTTTCTTCATCTATTATTTTCCCATTTTCTTCTTCAAACTCAAGTCGTTACAACCACCATCAAACATACACTACACACCCGACAACAACAACGCCTGACATTATGGTACAAGCGACCACCAATTAAATAGTTGAGTGTCGTGCGCCGCGCAAATCAGTCAGCCAACAAGATATATTATTCGTCGGCAAACGTGTATTACAAACTTCAATAACATCTGATAAGCGTTCAAGCAAGGATTCTCGTGGTGTGTTGTCTTGCTGGAAACACACCCAACGTTCCTACTCCCCCTCCCACCCCTTCCCCACCCCTCACCCCTTCCCCACCTTCCACCTCCCTTCCAGCGTTGTTAGGTCCATCAGCAAACTTGTAGCATCAGACTTTAATTATTTGCAACTGATAAGACGTTAGTTCGTAAATCTCTCTGGTATATTGCTGGATATACCTGATGCCATGCCTGCCTTTCTTCCTTCCTTCCAGATGCATTGTACAGTCTATACTTTCTGTTTCTTCGTCTTCTCATCTCTTTCTTCATATCATTTTACTTCTTTCCCTTTCTTTTTTATTTATTTCTACTTTTTCATCTTTTTTTGTTGTTATTTTTCTTATTTTTCTTCTTCTTCATCTACTTGTGCTTTTTTCGTTGTCCTTCTTCTTCTTCTATTTTTCTTCTTCTTCTTCTTCTTCTTCTTCTTCTTCTTCTTCTTTTTGTAATTCTTCTTTTCTTGTGTTTTTTTCTGTTGTCCTCTTCTTCTTCTTCTTCTTCTTCTTCTTCTTCTTCTTCTTCTTCTTCTTCTCCTTTGCCTTCTCCATCCTCCTCCATCATCTACAACAACAACTACTACAACGTCTACTACTTTTCTCCTTCTTCCTTTCCATCTTATTTTTCCTCAAGTCGTCACATCCATCATCAAACTTGTACTACACACTCGACTGACACCCGGTATACAAGGCCGCATGATGAATGGTCGCCTGCACTGCTGCCCGACACACCCTGCATCCCTCTCCTCTCCTTTGCATAGTTGGCCCAGTGGTCGACGCGCTGACGGGTTGATTCCGGAAAAACGGGTTCGTGTCCCACCGCAAGCAACCTGAAATTTCACACCATCACCGAGAGGCCAGAGATTACCCATCTGCTGCCCAGACGTCCACCAGTTGATCTAACCTAACTTCGGCGACTCCAGTCAGAAGGAGCGACAAAGGGAGGAGTGGTGCAGTATGGGTGAAGGGATGTCATATTTCATAACAGCAGAGACTATATAGAAAATGTGTACTCTGTGTGAATTGTGTACTTCTTTTTTTTCTTCATCATAGTAGTAACAGCAAACATTATACATACTTACATACATACACACATACATACATACATGCATACAGTCATATATACATACATACAATATACAATACACGCAGATAAATGCTTCACCTTAGTCTGGCTTCACACACTCATTCGACGCTCCCAATATGGCCAGTGCGGCTTAGAGACACTCGCTGACGCATTCATCACCCACGGCCTGCATCAGCTGCGTGAGGGGCTACTTTTAAGAGGCAGCCGAATGGTCAATATCCCCCCTTGAACTGGCTCGACAAACACGCGTGACGGCACACTTTTGGTCCCAGCGGTAAAAAGAAACAATATGCTGACGAGGGACCCAAGACCTACACTGGCTACTTGAGGGCTACTTGAACTGCGGGGGAAAGGTAAATAAAGATTCCACCTCAATCCGCCCTAACATATGTCCAATTCGGAAGCATCATTTCAACTAGTGCCAACAGAAGTAGCAAGGTGGTAGTAAGATAAGAACCATTCAATTTTAAGACAGGGTTTTATGAGTATTAAATATGGGGAACCTTCTATCAAGACACCTCTCCACCCGAAATTGACCTCTCTTTTGGTTACTCTTTACTGTTACCTATTATGGGAGCAGCGAGTAGCGGGCTTTTTTTGTACTATTTTTGTTGCCCTTGAGCCGTGTCCTTTGATGTAAAAAAAAATGCAGGTAAAGAGCATGTAGTAACAATTGAAACAGAGTAACGCTCTCTATAATATATAATAAAAAAATGAGGCATCGTGAATAACAATGAAGATGACTAATATTCGACGTTCTAGTTTTATTTTATATCTTCAGTGTAAAGGTGTTGGCTAGTCCCATACACCTGTGACGCCCCTCATCTGGTAGAGCCTCTGAAATACCTACGTAACCTACATTGTCTGTTTACCTGGCAGGCTGACGGCATGACGCGGCGCCTCCCGGACAGGTAAGGGGCATGGGCACAGTGAGACGCGAGACACGATGATCAGAGGGCCCACACAAGGACGCCCAGGAGCACAGAAACGAGAACATAGACCGACGGAGGGAAAAGGTAAGGTATGGCGGCTACTTTCTGGTACTTTTGAACTTCCACTGTAGATTTTCTTTTCCTTAAGTTCTCTTCCAGTTCTGTAGTTTTATTTTCCACTCGGCTTATTACATTACTTTGCCTTACTGTCTGGTGAGTCTTGTGTTGGTATTCTCAAAGTGCGAATCGACGTTATCCACTTCGCAGGATATAATATATGAGGCGTGGAAATTCTCTGTTGGATTTTGCCTCCCGCACCCAACCCTCTTTATTTTTTTCTCCTCTTTTTTCAATTTCTTTCAACGCGTCTCCTTTTTCTCCGTTTCTTTTTGACATTTTCCTTCTTTTCACCATTCTTTATTTTACTTCCCTCTATTTTTTCTCCTCTATTTTTCACTTTCTTCCAACGCGTCTCCTTTTTCTCCGTTTCTTCTTGACATTTTCCTTCTTTTCCACCATTCTTTATTTTACTTCCTTTCATTCCTTTCTTCTTTCTTTCCTCTCTCAATATATTGTTTTATTTTTATTTTACCCCTTAAGAAACAACAAGGCCCTGAGAGAATTCAATTCAAAACAAATGAAAGCATAAACAATCACGTATCTACCTATGTAATTATATGAAGAGTCTAAAAGAGGCCAGAGAACCACTTAATCCACATCTGCCCTCCGCATCCACACCTCTATATACAGAAAATTCAACTCTGTACATAAAAAAACAATGCCTTCCCTCCCTTTGTAATGATATAAGGAGTCTACAAGAGGCCAGTCAACAGCTCCAGAGAACCAGTTAATCCCCATCTGCTTCTTATTTGTCTTCCTAGTCCACAAATCTGTCTAGAGAGAATTTATCAACTCAAAAAAAACAAAAAAAAAAAAACATCACTTCTCTATCTTCGTGATGATGGTGAGTCTACAAGAGGCCAGTGAACACATCTAGAGACAGTTAATCCCCATTTGCGCCCCCCCCCCCTATCTGCCCTCTCCATCCACCTCACCGTTACAAGAAACTTTCGATCGCATTTTCGCTAACGATATTTGGGCCAAGCGGAGTTTTTTCATAGTCACCCTTTCACTTGCGTCAGAGTCTTCCTATTTCTGCCGGCCCCCCGTCTTCGTCACTCGCAACCACGGAGACCCTCTTTGCTACTTTCCATCCCGTTACTGGCCTACAACGACACCCACCCCGTCACCCCAATTGCCACGTCACCCTTCCGGCCCGTCATCCCCTGGCCTGACCATCACCACGCCATCATCGGTAAAGTAATCCATCCTTCCCACTTCTAGACTTGCTAACCTCATCCTTTCGCCACCACTGTCACCATCATCTTTGTCAGCATCAGAAATAGTTGTACTCTCCCCTTTCATCATCATCATCATCGTTATCCTTAGACATTTCTGGTTCACTACAGGACGAATGACTTTCCCATCGTTCTTCATGTTTTGTGTCTGGTGGTAATGTAATCCATCCTGCTCCGGCAAATGCTCTAATTTCACCTCTCCACCTGGTCCTCTGTCTGCCCTCACTTCTAAAATTTCTGGGTTGTTAGCTGGTACTGTTACTTTGGTTGTTCATCTTCTATCAGTTCTATGTAGGATGTAACCTGCTAAGTGTACATTTTCTTATTCTCAACGGCCTTTGTCGTTTCTCTAATCCATGACGATAAATTCCGTTTCTCATATTCATCTTCAGACCTACTTTCAGACTCACTCTCTCTCTATCTATGACGTTCATCGATGGCGTGTCACCAAACAAGGGCAATAGCCACAGAATGCTCATGATAAAGGTAATCCAGGCGCTCATTCTGCTCTGATTGTTCGGTATGCGCGCCTCGGGGTGTGGACGTGGCCGCGCGGTCTGCATGAATTGGCTTGCTGGAGCACGACGAAAGACGAATGGTGGTGATGTGACCAGCGGCTCCCGAAGAAACGAGGCACTGCAACATTTGCACAACACGATCATAAAAGAAGGAGGGCGGAGGAAAAGTTTCCCCGCATTCATAAAAAATAGTCATGGAACTCAATGTCTTGCGGCACTATATTGACGCCTCGACCCTCCCCCAGGAAGACTGCTGCTGTTGCTGGCCGTGTTGGGGCTCTCGGGGGTCACCCTCGCCCGGGGACAGGCCTGCCGGGGCGGGCGGGCGGCCTGGCTCACCCTCTGCTGGAAGGAAGCCCCGCCAACTGTCAGCGTCGCCTTGAGGCTCCTGTCGCCCAGACTGGGTGGCCCCACACTGTCCAGCCTGGGTGACCCTGCTCCGCCCAGCCCCACACTCCCTTCAGTCCTTCCTGGGACTCGCCTGACCTTGTTTACAGGTGACCCTGTTTGCCTTCGTCCACCTGTCATTATTTATGCTTTCCATTTGACTTCTAAATATACATCTGGCCTAGGAGAGCCTCTTTTGATTTATATATATATATATATATATATATATATATATATATATATATATATATATATATATATATATATATATATATATATATATATATATATATATATATATATATATATATATATATATATATATATATATATATATATATATATATATATATATATATATATATATATATATATGTGTGTGTGTGTATATATATATATATATATATATATATATAGCCAGCACTGAGTGTGTCCAGTACACATGCAGGACCGCTACAGTGTACCAGAGGTTTATTCTCAGGACTGGAGTAAAAGCAATGCGTGGCCTGGGCCTCCGACACAAGCATACTATAAATCATGGCCGCGGTGACCCTGGGCCGGGCCGGGCTAGCGAGGCGGAGCAGTGGAGGCGTGGCAGGGACCGCCGAGCTTCACCTCCAACACGATGAGTCTCATCTTTTAATTTTTTTGTGGCTACTTTTCACTTTCCCTCAATCTCGCGGGGAGGGAAAGTGAGGGAAGCCTTGGCGGCCTTGACGGAACGTAGGGCAGCGATCTCAGGTGTGACTAACTTCGGAGGGGGGGGGGGGTGGGGGGGGGTGGCAATGCCTGCCCCGTAATCCAGTCCCTTATCCTAGGCCACTCCATACCCCTTCCTTCCACCACCCTGGCCCACATTTACCCCTTCCCCTACCTGCCCCCCCTGGTCCTTACCACACCCCTTCTTCCAGCGGCCGTCCACCCTGGTCCACCCAAAACTTTCCTCCTCCTACCCTTCACACATCCTGACTGATCTTCACCCTTTCTCTTACCCCTCACCCACCCTGCCCCACCCTCACCACCTACCCCTCACCCACCCTGGTCTACCCTCACCACTTCCTTCCCCCAGCCTGGCGTACCCCCACTACCTACCCTTTCCCCCGCACTGTCCCCTCACCCTTTTTCCCCGACCCTGGCGGAGTGACAGAGGGTGCAAGGGAGACAGTAGGAGAGACAAGACCACCTGCATACAGTATAATGAGCCCACGTCGCCGATATGATGCAACGAGGAGACAAAGAAACCAGTTATGGATAGAGAGTAATACAATGCCTAAAAATAGAGGGTTGCATTATCATTCTATCTACCTGTGCGTGTGTGTGTGTGTGTGTGTGTGTGTGTGTGTGTGTGGTGTGTAGGGTAAGGTCGTCAGCCGCGTCTGTGGTATGCATTATTCAGCAGCGGTGACAGCTGTAATTACCCTGGACTGGTAATACTTGTGGGAAGATCCTTTGCGACACAGGCCTCAGCTTCCCCGACCACACAACGCACGCACTCACCCGCCGAGGTCACTGGATTGCCTGGACTTCACGCTTAGATTTTAGTTGACATTATCGTTGGACTTCACGCTGACATTATACCAGTTGATATTATCGCTTGACTTCACGCTCAGATCAGTTGACGTTATATTTTAGGGCGTATTGAGTATTGGATTCGACATGATTCCCCTGCCCTTAGTGAGTTCGATGATGTGTAGCTGCCTGTGAATACCTTATTGGATAGTTGCAATAAAAACTATGCCTTATTATTTATTACCATTGCCTATGCCTGGTTATGACAATGACACTATAGTCTTATTTATATAATTAATTTCCGAATAAACTTACATGATTTTGGAACGTCAGGGTGGTCCAAGATCCGAGCCGTCTGGAAGTCAACAACGAAGAAGTGAAAATAGAAACAAATAAACGATCTAGAAATTACTGCAAGATGAAGAGTAATACAGCCACAAATACTAAAGACCACGGCCTCTTTGTAGAAACTATGTCCCACACTACTATCAATATCATTCCTCCTACTACTACATACATTTTTGCATAAGCTTTTGCCCAGGCCCAAAGGAAGCAGCACGCACGACACACCACACGAGAAAACGAGAGACGAGAAGGCGAGAACAAGGAGGAACACGACGAGGGGACTTCAGAGGGCCTACCACCAGCCAGGGCCACCAGTCACATCAGGAGACGGCGAACGGATAACCACAATAATGATGAAAGAACAGTCCGAGTGGAGATACATGACCCCAAATGAAGAGAGAAATACATACAAACTGACGGATAACCACAACCATGATGAAAGAGCAGTCCGAGTGGAGATACATGACCCCAAATGAAGAGAGAAATACATACTTGGCAAACTGACGAATAACCACAACCGTGATGAAAGAACAGTCCGGGTGGATATACATTACCCCAAAAGAGGAGATAAATACTCGTACATCACTTGGACCAGATGAAATACTGCCACTTTCTAAAGGAAGGGAGGAAAGTGCACAATGACATATTAGCTGACACGTTTGGGAAGTCGGGATTCTAGCATTGTGGTCAGGTGAAGGGGTCAGCTAATGGTCCAGGGAAGGTGGGGAAAGGGATGATAAGCGAGGGATGGCGACAAAGGGGCGTGGGCTGCTGGATTCCACACCGCAGGGCTACCACGAATTAAACAGTTACGACTCTAAGGTTGGTGTTGTCAGACGCCTTCGCCCCTCACATCAACAATTTTTAAAGGCTGAAAAGGAGATCAATCGGGTTGTAATGAGTGTTTTTTTTTAAGGTTCAAGGCAGAGGTGAAGGGTCAGACTATCACCAGGGTCATGAAACTACCCCTGGAAATGCTCGAAGCTCATACCGAAGTCTTATTAAATTGGTGTACTTGGGCGCCGAAATGTTTAAAATTATGACCCTAATTATTCCCTCAGCACTTAAACGACTCTAATCTTCTTCTTCTTCTTCTTCTTTTTTCTTTCTCTTTCTCTTTCTTCTTCTTTTACTTCTACTTCTACTTTTTCTTCTTCTTCTTCTTCTTCTTCTCCTCCTCCTCCATCCATCTTTCTCTTTTCTTTTTCCCATTCATTGCATAACATTCTTCTTGTCTTCACCCGCTTTTCCCTCCTTTTCTTGTCCACTATGTCTCCCTTTCCCTCACCCTCACCGCTTACTATCTTCTCTCCCTCTCCCTCTTCTCTTCCCAGTAGCTTTTGTCTTCTGCATCCACTTCCTCCAGACCCAACTGCCTCATGTCTCTCTCAGTTCCATCTCTCTAAGCCTCCCAGTACCTAAAAGACTCCTATCCCGCAATACCTAACAAGACAAACACTACGAGGAAGGAAGCAAAGGTGGTGACGCGTGAGAATGAAAGTCCGCATTCCTAAACGTCTCAACCTCTTATGAACCTATATGAAGAGCCTCTCGTGGAAGTTCCTGGGATTTTCATGGACTGTTTTGTGATTTCAGCGGCGACAGTTAAACACGGCCTCTGCACACTGAACGGGAAAATCACCCTTGAAAAAACGGTTCGTCTTCTCTGTGGCCTTGGGAAAGTGTGATAAAGGGAGTTCGGTATATTTTTCATAGACTGTTTTGTGATTCCAGTGGCGATAGTTAAACACGACCTCTGCACACTGAACGGGAAAATCACCCATGAAAGAACGGTTAGTCTTCTCTGTGGCCTTGGGAAAGTGTGATACAGAGAGTTTGGTATGTTTAACTAATGGACCTGAGAAGCGACGAAAGGGATTGGGCGGCTGGATTGCACTCTACACACCCTGACTCCAATATCTATGCTGTGACTTTAGTATTCCTCGTGCCACAGTGGAGAGCTGCTGTGGGATAGATGACGAGGCTGCTTGTAGAGGGAGGGCGAAGGAGTATGCGCGCCGAGCTGTGTGGAGGCACAGCTCGGCACTCATGATATAAATAGCGATGCCAGGACTTCAATCTTCCCCGCACCACCAAGACGGAAACCCCGGGGAAGGTGGTGAGGGTCTTGACAGGCGGGGAGGAGAGTGGGTGTGGGTCGGGGACGGGAGGGGGAGCAGAGGGAGGGCGGGTCTCTGGAGGCACACAACAGGACAATGACTTTTCTTTTCTTTCCTCTCCCGGGCATTCCCTTTTACTGGTTGGCTCAAAAGGCACACAGAGGGACAACAAGAGAGAACTTTCCTTTCCGTTCCTTTCCCGGGCATTCCCTTTTACTGGTTGGCTCGACTCCCACGGACACACACACGCACACACACACACACACACACACACACACACACACACACAAGGCCTCACTGTTTAGGTGGCACAAATGGCTAAAGGAAGCTTATCAATGTTGCATCTTATTTTTCCCACGCACACACGGGCAGGTGGAGGCGGCCTACAGTTGCATCAGGAAGTCAAGTGAAGGCAATACCTGCTCTGATGACTCGGCACAAACAAATAATTAAGATCACCACGTAAGCAGACCAGGAAATCGGAAGCGTCGGAGGCATATTTTCTACCTTTAAAGTTCAGAGGTGATTTGACTTAACACTCGTCCTCAAATAGTGCCTGAAGGACGGACATTATTTAAGTGCTCCAAATAGTTATCTTCAGTCACTTCCCCCACCCCCAAGAGTTTGTCGAGACGGAAGATTCAACAGAGGTGACTTAACACTCTTATTAACACTCGCTTTATAGACATGTCAGAAGGACGGGTATTTAAGTGCACAAGGACGCTACTCACTTCCACTTCGTCACAAGGAATAGGGAAGGAAACCGAGGATGATGATGACAAAAAGCCCGGGGAATTTTGCGGCATAAGGAAAGGAAAGAAGCAATTAAAGTGTGTCAGAGGTTACTGTAAAGAGGAAGAGGAAGAGGAGGGGGAAGATAATGAGGAAAGGACGGTGACAATGATGGTGATAAAGAGTAGGAGGAGAAGGAGGAAGAGTAGAAGAAGAAGGAAGAGGAAGAAGAGAAGGAAAAAAAGGAGGAAGAGAAGGAAGGAGATACAGTAGGAGTAGCAGGAGAAAGAGAAGAGGAGAAGGAGGAAAAATATGAAAGACTAGGAAGAAAAGGAGGAGGAGGAACAGCAGAAGGAGGAAAGGATGGAGGAATAGGAGGAAAAGGAGGAGGAGGAACAGCAGAAGGAAAAAAAAATATTGAAGAATGAGAAGAAAAGGAGGAGGAGGAAGAGCAGAAGGAAGAAAAGATGGAAGAATAGAAAGAAAAGGAGAAGGAGAAAGAAGAGGAACAGCAGAAGAATGCGAATAAGGAGAAAGCGAATTATACAGAGAAAGGAAAAGCAAAAGGCCAAAGGCAAATAAAGAGAAATCACATTAACAAACGAGGAGAAACAGCAGCAGAAGCAGAAGAAGGAGAAAGTGAAGAAGAACGAGAACCTTTCTGTTTGCAAGTTCAAAGACCAAGGAAACTCAGGTGCAAACACAACGAAGTCAAAGGAAACGAAAAGAAGGATGGCCCACGCTTGAACACTGAACAGGAGGAGCGAGGTTGGGGAGTATGTATCAGATGACCATAAGGAGTGGCAGCACGAGGGAGGGAGGGACGAAAGGGAAACTCAGTGAAGGAGAAGATGGAAGGACGAAAGGGTGGAGGACGCATGCCATTATAAGTGACAACAAGAGAAGAGGAGGAGAAAGAGGATGTAAAGAAAGAGATAGGATACAAGAAAGAGGAGAGTCAATGAAGGAGGAGAAGGAAGGAAGGGTGGGGGAGGGTAGCCTATAGAAGTGACGGTAGGAGAAGAGAAGGAGAAGAGAGAGGGCGGTAAAGAAAGAGGAACAACAAGAGGAAGGGGAAACTAAACGAAAAAGAAGAAGGAAGGAAGGAAAGGATGGAGACAGGAGAGAAAGAGAAAGAGGGGGGTAAAAAACGAGATACAACAAGAGGAAGGGGAAACTAAACGAAAAAGAAGAAGGAAGGAAAGGATGGAGGCAGGAGAGAAAGAGAAAGAGGGGGGGGGGGGGTTGTAAAGAAAGCGGAGGTTTAAGAAAGAGCAGGTCGGACGGGCGGCATTTGGCTGTGTTTTTTACTCGATGTTTTTGCTCGCGGTGTGACTATCAAGTTCTTGGTGATTGGTGAGCGTTGGTCAAGGGGCGGCGGCGGAGGAAGCTTGTGTCAGTGTAAAGGTGAAGGTCTTCCGTACGCATTGACTCGTGCTAAAACCTACAATCACAGGGTCTTTCTGTCTCTCTCTCTCTCTCTCTCTCTCTCTCTCTCTCTCTCTCTCTCTCTCTCTCTCTCTCTCTCTCTCTCTCTCTCTCTCTCTCTCTTTCCTTTTTCTTTGTTTTCTTTTACTTTGTCTTTTTCTGCCTTTTTTTCTATCTTTTTTTTCTTTCTTTCTCTCACTCATTATCTATCTATCTATCTATCTGTCTTTCAAACACACACACACACACACACACACACACACACACACACACACACACACACACACACAGAGGATACCCCCCCCCCTCCCTTCCAGACGCTACCACGAAATAAAAAACAGTGGCGGGCGGGTAAAAGGACCAGGCCTAAGGCGCAAGACAGACGAGCGACAACACACACACACACACACGTACACACGCACAAACACACACACTCACTCACACACACTTGGCACTCCAGAGCACGCGCGCGCCGACTCACTGGTTAACCTTCTCCGCGGGGCGAGGGGGAGGAGTGAGCGGAGGGAAAGCCCACCTATATATACCGCGCCGTCCCCTGCCCCATCACACTCCCTCGCCGACTCTCGACGAAGAAACATCCGCTAAGGTAAAGCAGCCAGTGCCACTCACCTGCATAGGACTTACCCGCCCACCCAGTCACCTCAGCCTGCACAACGAATAGAGATCAAGGACTTATAGGAGACTGCACCATGGATGGAAGACTTGCAGTTGTTTTTTGTTTATACAGTTGATACAGTGATGACGATACAGCAGCTCCGTACACTCAGTAGTTTGCAGAAATGAATACAGTAAATGACTCTTAAGACTGTTACAATATGGATCAGACTCACACCATGTTTGACTCTTACGGCAGATTCAGTGGATTTGATCAAGACTGCATTGCAATATGGACCGTCATCTCGCACGACAGTTTTTACACACGTGGTTGACTCAGTGAACTTAAGACGCTACTCATTCCTTATTACGACTGACTGATTAATCATCGTCCTCATGCAGGCACCGAATGTTCCTCGTATTAAGAGAGAAAGTACATAGCAAACATTTGAGAACTAGACGTCTGTTTGTTGCTGGTTTGCTCTCCTCGTGTGCCGCGCCGCATGTAAAGACAACGCACTCAACTGGTCTTCTTCTGCTGTGTTTCAGATGTGGTACAGCATGCGTGTCGCGACCCTGGTGGTGGTTCTGCTGGCGGCGGCGTCGGCGAGCCCCTCCTACCCTCCCCCGGCTCCCAGCTATGGCGCGCCACCCCCCGTCTATGGCCCACCACCACCTGCCCCATGCTACCCTGAGACCAAATACGTCACCCAGTATCAGACGAAGGTTCAGCAGGTTAGTGGGAAGGAACACACGTTTGATATAGTGCATGAGGGAATGGGTCAAGAATTAGTGGAGCTGAGCAAAGTAGGAAAAGCAATTAAAAGAGTAATTTGGTTTAGGTCCAAAGGTGTCACGATGTTTTTTTCCCATCCTGAGTCTAAATCGTGAAGAGGAAGTAGAATAAGAAAACCAAAGACTTCTTGATGCAACGATGCTTTCCAGATTGTAATGTTTTGGGAGTAATGAGTTTCTTCACACACACCCACTCTCTCTCTCTCTCTCTCCCCGCAGGTGCCCGTGTACAAGACCGTTTACAAGACCAACATCATCCCCACCACGTTCTACGAGACCCAGTACCAGACCCAGTACCAGACCGTCTACAAGACCCAGTACGTGCCCGAGTACATCACCACAACCTACTACCAGACCCAAGTGGATTACCAGACCCAGTACGAGACCGTGTACAAGACCCAGTACGAGCCTCAGTACATCACCAAGACCGAGTACCAGACGGTGTACAAGACCAACGTCGAGTACAAGCCTGTGTACCAGACCCAGACCGATTACCAGACGGTGTACAAGACCCAATATCAGCCCCAGTACCACACCACCACCGAGGTGCAATACCAGACCAAGTACGAGACCAAGTACGTGCCCCAGTACCACACAGTCACCAAGTACCAGGAGACCTACAAGACCGTCTGCCCTAAGCCTACCTACGGCGGTTATGGGTCCAGCGGCGGCGGTTTTGGATCCGGCGGCGGCGGTTTTGGATCCGGCGGTGGCGGTTACGGCGGTTACGGATACTAAGCCCCTGACCAGACGCTTCCCACTTCCCCTTCCCCTGTATAGAATCCCCTCGTTGGTGTACTCAAAGGCTCAGAGTCTATTTTTATACACATCAACGCTTTCCATTACCCTCTCCACCACTTGGTTCCGCATCATGTCTCTGTATCACGGAAGGGCATCACAAGGTCCCTTCCCTTCACCTCCTCCTCCTCTGCTCCTGGGCTTCTTTTTCCAGACCCTGGCAGGTGGCGGTTAAGCTTTAGTCATCAAGCACATAAATTATATCACTGTATATCGTCCATGTTGGTGGCACGCGCCTACGCACGCACACGTCCACCCCCTTTGTTTGTGGTGCTCATCCTTGACTGTCCGAACTGAGTGTTTCGATAAAATAAATGTATACAAATATAATTAAGTGTTTACCGATCCCTTGGCGCAGGAATGGAGTCAGCATGGTCCAATCTCTCACTGCAAACACACACTCACACGCAAACACACGCACACACACACACACACACACACACACACACACACACACACACACACACATACCAAAACACTCACACACATTATGAAAGAAAGTGGTTATCAGTAAGTTCATATTCTAATTTATTTACTTATGTGTCCTCTTATCTCCACTAATGAGTCTTGAATGGAGATGTCAACGATGCCTCAGATGTTCCAACGGTCAGTCACACGCACACATATTATGAAGGAAAAGTCACCAGTCTCTTCATCTTCTAGTCTCTTTACTCATGTTTCCTTTTATCTCCACTAACGAGACACGAATGGAAAAGTCAGCGATGCCTCAGAAGTCCCAACGGTCAGTCACAGGCACACACATTATGAAGGAAAAGTCACCAGTCTGTTCATTTTCTAATCTATTTACTCATGTTTCCTTTTATCTCCTTTTATCTCCACTAACGAGACACGAATGGAAAAGTCAGCGATGCCTCAGAAGCAGGTGTTCCAACGGTCAGTTATGAAAAACAATTAGTTGCTTTCTTTGACCGATCTCCTTATGGGACGCTAATGGATGCTTCGATACAAATGGTTGCGGGCGAAGGGCGGCGACGACGGAGGGAGCATGCAAATACCTGCCTTTCCCGCTCTGAAATGAGAAAGGAAAGGCAGGTTTCGTAATCCTTTGAAATGTGAGAGGGGGGAAATGCCGATTCAGGAAATTCTAGAGTGTTCAAAGTCGTGGGCTGGGTGAAAGGGAATGCCGAGGAGAGTAACAACACGCTGCGAAATCTATGTAAAAATGTTGTGAAATTAATTAACTGAACGTGCGAGCTCTGAGAAACGAAACCAATGCAACGTTGGGAAAGGGCGAAAATAAGACAAAAAAGTTAGTGAGCTTGGAGAAGTAAGACGAGAACTCACTCTCACACACACACACACACACACACACACACACACACACACACACACATCCACCTCCCCCTCCTCTCTCACACACACACACACACACACTCACACACACACACACACACACACACACACACACACACACACACACACACACACACACACACACACACACACACACACACACACAACCTTCATGCTCCGTTTCAATCCTCTATATAATTTTTTAACGTAAGTCAACACACCGCTGCCTCCCCACACAGTGACCTCTTTCCTCGGTGTCTCAATCAGCTGTTCGATGCGGTAATATTTTCTAAGAACCAACCGCTGAGTCGGAAGATCGTGACAAAGGGAGGAATAACGCGCGGGAGGAAATATCACTCTTAAAGTCTTGGTCTATTGAAATTCCCTCTAATAATAACATTAAAAAATGTCATTACCTTTTTTTTTTTTTCAGTCAACCGTAGCATATTTATCTAAGTCGTATTTTTTTCATTCACTAGACAATACCTCATAAATAACAAATAGATTTTTCATGCCACTGATTTACTAAGAAAGGAATACATACATGCTCCCACAAACCAACAAACAATAAACATCACCGACAGAATCATAAAATATTTAACTCTTTATATCGAGGTCCGGAGCCGAGGCACATCAACCTGCAACGACGGCTTTTATTTTTTATTTTAATTCTGTTTATTTCCTTCCCTTTGTCTGCCTGCATTCCTGTCTGTGCGTATGTCTGTCTGGCTATCTGTTTGTCTCTGTCTGTCTAATCTCTCTCTCTCTCTCTCTCTCTCTCTCTCTCTCTCTCAGCTTCAGCCACCCGTGCACTGCGTTGTCTGGCCCGGGTAAGGGGGACCCAGCATCAGGTCACCACGGCCCCCTAAGCCTAACGCGTTGCAGCACGGGGCAGTATGTCCGGGCGTACGCGACAATCCCCGAGTCATTGCGTGGAGCAGGAACTGGACTCTCCTGCTCGTCTTTGTGTATTTTTAGGAACAAAAACAAGCCTCAACACTGTTACTTTCACGCCAGTCCAAATGTCAAACTGAAAGCTAGATCGGCTCTGCTTTCGCCTCGCGTCACCCAGAGTTTGCCCAGCCTGTGCGCAGCCCTGCCTGCTGCTGCTGCTGCTGCTGACGCCGCTACCACTGGACGGCCCCGCCACAGTTGACATACTGCGCGTCGCGTTACGCATGACGCTAAAGTTTTTTGTAACTTATTAAACGACAATCTAAAGTTTAAAAATAACACTTTCACTGCCCCATATAACATCTAATATATATATATATATATATATATATATATATATATATATATATATATATATATATATATATATATATATATATATATATATATATATATATATATATATATATATATATATATATATATATATATATATATATATATATATATATATATATATATATATATATATATATATATATATATATATATATATATATATGTATGTATATATATATATATATATATATATATATATATACATACATATATATATATATATATATATATATATATATGCACAAGAGAGAGATAAAAAGGGACAGAAGGAAATAAAAGCAGGACAGTACTTCCAGGGTTAATGCTCTCTCTCTCTCTCTCTCTCTCTCTCTCTTTCTGTTTCTCTTTCTCTCAATCCCAGCCCCCCGCCCTCGTCACGCCAGCCTCCACACAGCCGGGGGCCCAGCACACACACACACACACACACTCGGGGCTCGGCAAGGCAGCACCGCCGCGCCACTCGCCCACACCTGTGTTACGTCAGGCCACATTCACCTCCTAATGACACCTCCCAAACAGGTTGAGAATGAACGCGTGCAGCCTCAACCCCACCCACCCACCCACCCACTCACCTTTCTCTCTCTCTCTCTCTCTCTCTCTCTCTCTCTCTCTCATCTTGATCCACCACCGCCATCATCTTCTTTCTCTCATTACCTCCTCCTCCTCCTCCTCTCCTCCTCCACTTTTCCGGTCTCACTTTCCTTTTCCTTTCCCTCCTTCTCTTCTTCTTCTTCTTCTTCTATCTCGACCTCCTTCTCATAATCTCTTCTTATACTTCACGCTTCTGCTCCTCTTTTCATTCTTCAAACTACTTTTACTTATTTTTATTCTCCTTTTTTCTATTCTTATTTCTTCATCATCTTCTTTTTCTTTTTCTTCTTCATCATCATCATCATCATCATCATCATCAAGGTGTTCGACTCATCGCATAAATTCACTGGACAAATAATGGCGCAAAAAGGCATGACATACAAATGACAAAAAATATAAGGAAACACACACGGAGACCCAAAGACCTCAACCTAGTTACGTGTGTCAATCGGGCAATGCTCTTTTTTATCTCTCATTTCTTTTATATGATGAAGTGACGAAGAGAGCGGAAGATAGACCTACCTGTCCAGCAAACGGTCTAAGTCAATCAACACAACATTCACCGTCTAAGATATCAAGACATTCAAACCTCATAATTTGTGTCCAACGCGCCAAAGAGTGGTCACATTTTTCAGAGCAAAGCGCGTAAGTTTAAAATGAACAAAGAAAGACAAAGAAATACAATATCATTAATTTCTTCTGTATAATAATTAGGAGGAAGAGAAAGTAAAAAAAAACGGAGTTCCAGTAAAGAAAAAAGTATAGGTATATCATAAAGTCAGATTCTCATTTTTCGGAGCAAAGCGCGAAAGTTTGAAAGGGACAAAGAAAGACAAAGAAATACAATGTCATTATTTTTTTTCTATATAATAATTAGGAGGCGGAGAAACTAAAGAAAATGGAGTTCCAGCAAAGAAAAAAAGTATATATCATAAAGTCAGGTTCTCATTTTTTCGGAGCAAAGCGCGAAAGTTTAAAAGGGACAAGGAATGGCAAAGAAATACAATGTCATTATTTTTTTTCTATATAACAATTAGGAGGCGGAGAAACTAAAGAAAATGGAGTTCCAGCAAAGAAAAAAAGTATATCGTCACCCTCCTAAAATAATCGCCTAAGTCATTATTCAGCGATTCCCAGGTTTTTGTCTACATCAATTTTTCAACATGTGACGCCCATTTCTGTACAGTCATTCAGGGTTTAAGTGCTCTAGAATTGACCTTTTCATTTCTGCCTAAATCTAAACCCAAATGAGATAATCACAGTTCTTTTCTGATTTCGTGAAGAGTAGAAAATAGTGACTTCGGCGGTTTGTTCATGTAGATAACGATATATCATAAAGTCAGCTGCGCGTAAGTTTAAAATCGACTAAAAAGGACAAATAAATACAAACGAGCCATATACAAAATATATAAATAAATAGATTCAGATCCTAAAACCTCCAGACTTCTAAACCTAATAACGTGTGTCCGTAGTTACCATTTTTAGCTCCTGATATTTATTAGACGAAAAAAGACAAAAAGACATGATTAAAAAGACTCATAACAATTTCGGCATTGACACCAAAACCACAAAGACCTAACTAAGTGTGTGAAACGCGTCAAACTATATTCTTACTTTTCTGACTTAAACGCGTCAACTTAAAGGTCAACGACATGAAAAGACATAAAGAAAAGCTCAAATAAGAAGCGTAAACAAACAAGTACAAACTGAGACTCGAACACCTCTAGACCTCTCAGCCAAACATCGGTCAAACGTGGAAGTTATTTATTTATTATTTTTTTAGTTAATTCGTTACATAAAATTACGCCCGAAGAATATCAGAGCAAGAAAACAATTAAATAAAAAAACAAACCACCAGTAAATACACACAAATTCAGACTAAGACTTCAGAATCTTCACAATCAATAATGTGTGTCGAGCGCATCAAACTTGTTCACCTTCTTCGGAAATACAAAAAAACAAAAACATACAAATAAAACGCTCCGGGCCGGCAAGCAAGCAACAAGCGTGGCGTGTTGTGTGTGTGTGTGTGTGTGTGTGTGTGTGTGTGTGTGTGTGTGTGTGTGTGTGTGTGTGTGTGTGTGTATGACTGTATGTTCTTGACTGATTAATACAAAAAACAAAAGCTCTATACGTACAAAATAGACAGACAGACAGACGGACAGGATAATATTGTGTTCCTCATTCTTAATCCCATGTGCTTAGAGCTATTCCCGTGTATGATGTGTGATGTGTGATGTGTGTGTGTGTGTGTGTGTGTGTGTGTGTGTGGTGTTATTGTGTTCTCGCGTTACTCCATGACCCGGCATGTCGCAACACTCCTCGGCTTCTTCCACCTTCCCACAGCAATACCTCGGGTGAAGAAATACAGGCGGACCTTACTCGCACGCGTGACAACATCCTGTCATCATATCACTTGTCGGGCTAAAAGATTATCGTGACGAGTCAATGCATTGCTTCCTGTCCGGTCAGGTCCCGCTCCCCCCAACAAAGAATATTTCGTAATCGTACTTTTTTGAAGCCTTCCACCACCACTATTTTTTTTATTCCAACGCGAGTGTATGCATTTCGCAGCATGTGAGTGACTGGATAACTCTCTATGAAAAGAATTTGTGTCTCCACCCACTACTTTGTCTGTCTATCTAGCGGGCTTTCAAAATATTTATCTGTATATCTACCTAGCTATATATGTTGATCTATCCGTCTATCTATCTGTCTGTCTATCTATTTATTTATCTATCTATCTATACCTAACTAACTCTCTATCTATCTATCTATAAATCGTTAATCAAGCAATCTATTTATCAATGTCAATCCATCTAACTACTTGTAACTGTAACTATGTATATATCTATCTGTCTGTATCCCTATATCTATCTTTTGTTACATAAGACACCTCTATAATCTTACGATATTGTTTACCTCCTATTTCTGGACACACAAATGCACATTCTTTTCCACGAATTTCATAAGAAAACGCAAGAAAAAAACCCGTCTGAGGCGGAGAAATTACTAACGATGCAATAATAGATATCAAAAAGAAAAACTGTGGTGGAGCAAACTTTCCCTAGAGAGTGATACTTGGTGAATCCGAAGTCCGCAAAACCTGAAAATTCGCGTCTCATCCGTGGAGAATTGTTGAAGGTAGGAAAAAGTTGAGCAAGATGAATGCCGTAAAAAGTTGTCGTTCAAATACTTCTTCACTGCTTCCTTGCCACCCGGCGGAGGAGACTGCGACGAAACACACACACACACACACACACACACACACACACACACACACACACACACACACACACACACACACACAGGAACAGTTCAAAGCAAATAGGATTAAGAATGAGGAACACTATATAACATCCTATCTATCTTTAATTTCTATGTTGTACTTATATTTATGTAACTATCAGTCAAGAAAATACAGTCAAATAGAAACACACACACACACACACACACACACACACACACACACACACACACACACACACACACACACACACACACACACTGGTGTACACTCGGCTCACAACCCAGAGATCCCAGGTTCGGTTCCCTGGCGGAGTGGAGACGGATGGGTTGTCTCCCTTGATCAGTGTCCTATGGGTAGGCGGTGGTTGAGTGGTTAGCGTGCGGGCTCCGCATTCGCCGCGCCATGGACAACGTCTGTTCGAATCCCCACGCATCGAATCCCTGGTAGCATGAACCAAGTATAACTGGCGCCACTATAAAAATTGCCTGCGCCATGACGGGCTTGGCCGACCACCTGGCCCCTGAAGAAAGCCTACCGGCGCTACATGCGAACGAGTAAAAAAAAAAAAAAAATACAATGAGTTGGCACGCTCAGCTCACATCGGATAGGTCATGGGTTCGATTCCCGGCAGGAGTAAAGACGGATGAGCAGTCCCCTACACGTGTGCCCCTGTCCAGCCAGCGGTGAACGGGCAGTGAAAGGCTATCAGGTATCAATCGGGGGTCGTGTCCCCCACCCCCGGGGAGGTGGCCTTGCATCCCCAATGGCCCACCCTAATGGACGAAAACCCAAGACCTTCATCAGACCCACGACACACAAGTCTAGAAAAAAATATTGGACTTGTAGGTGAATAACACACACACACACACACACACACACACACACACACACACACACACATACACACACACACACACACACACACATACACACACACCTGCAGCCAGTCCCATCCCGTACCTGTTGGTGGGCCTTTTACTGCCCCCTCCCCACTACCCCCTCCCCCCTTGTGGCACTATTAGTGGAAAGGTGCCATCTATTACCTGCACGAAGTCGGTGGACCATTAAAGACCCCTTACCATTTTTTTTTTTTTTTGTTGTTGTTGTTGTTGTAATCAGGCTCCCACAGAGACCGGTTCTGCCCCCGCTGCCCATTCATTCTACCACCCCTCACTCTCATTCTCCTTCTCTCTCCTTCTCCCTCTCGTTCACTCTCCCTTTGTGTGTCTGTACTCGTGATAGCCAGTCAGTAACCTTCCAAAAAGCGTCACAATGATATTTATCTGGCTGGGCCGCACACACCACGTACACCCCGCCCCGTTGCTCAAGTGGGGACAGGCGCCGCTTATGCCAGGGAATAATCTTTCAGCCTGAGCGAACCCCTGTGTGCCGGGTGACATGCCGAGGGCGTTATCTACTTCCCCACAAACAACGCTGCCAGATTGTCGTACTCAGCCTCCCATGTTTGCCGATGTCCGACCCCAAAACTGCCTCCTCGACCCCAATAACTGCCTTCATATATAGTTATCGTTAAAATGGTTAATTAGTGGTGTTTTTTGGTAATAGCTATGGCTCAGAAACCGGTAAATACGAGTCTCTGAGTACGATAATTTGGCAACGGTGCCCACAAAGAGGAGGGTGTGTGTGGGGAGGGGGTGTCCTTCACTATGGTCTGATTACAAGGTGGACTCGCCATCGTACCAGTAGCTATTTTAGTACCCAGCTCGAAAGTTTGGATCTCAAGTGACGGATCTTTGGGTACGGCTGGAACCTCACATTACACCCACACACACCAGGGAGGCGGGATACAACACCCTACTGGCATCCGGTATCCATTTATTGTTGGGTGGACACTGCTCATCAGTCTCCACTCCACCCGGGAATCGAACCGGGGACCCCTTGGTTGTGAGCTGGGCGCGCTACACTTATTTATCTGTTTATTCATGTGTATATCTATCTATGTCTCTATTAATCGGTTATCCATTACTAGTATAAGGAAAATCGTTTATTCATTAACGTCAAACTTAAGAAAGAAATTGTGGAAAGATACTTATGAAAATCAGCATCAACATCCAAAAAGAAAAATATGGAAATAGCTCTAACCTTCCACAATTCAACGTTCAAAAACAAAACAAAAAATAAATAAATACTTCTAAACAGCTTTCCTTTTCATTTTGTTGTATCTACTCCATTGAAAGCCACTTTTACCTATATCAATTTTATTTATTTTATTTTTTCCTCCCCACGATTAGTCTTCCTTGACCCAGCTACTGAAGAGCTTGGAGGAAGGAGAAAAGAAAAACAAGACACAAAACGGTCAATATTATCTTTTTATGTCGCTACGGTACTTTATAGGGGTAGGTCACAGCAGCTGGTTCACCTTCAGCAACACTCCGCTAGATCTATGTACATCACGGAGGAAACACAGAAGGAATAACAACAACTCCCTGCTAGACGGTACCAAAGCCAACCTTACGCGATGCTTACGCCATCTAGCGGGGACGATCAACACTGCCCCGCCTTTCCCGTATTCCCGACCTGGGCGTGTTCGAGTTCAAGTTTTTATCACTCATTCTACTTTCCTTGGCCATGCCCCGACCCGCTCCACGAGGTTGTATCTAGGTGAGCAGGAGGGAAGGTGGTGGGGAAAGGCAAACGTACTTTTGGGTCGAGCTAAGTGTTCAGGAGACGAGAATTGAACTAAGATGAAGGAAAGCAGCAGTAAGAAAAAAAGGCACTTGCAAAACGCCGAAAGTGATTTTACATTAACACGAATACCCGCGTCCCCATCCCCCCCCCCCCCCACACACACACACAAACACACGCATAAACACGCACGGGCGCACGCACGTACACAGCATGCAATCATCTGAGACTCGTTCTGCATACTAACGCAACGATTTCAGTAACATAAAAAGCATCCATCCATCCACCCCTCCGTTGCTTCACAAAAACCACGCCCCCCCCCCTGAGCCAACAATTCTACTTCTGTTTTTCATTCCCCGATGGTGCGTACAGATAAAAAAGGTGGAAATAGATAAAAAGAAACTAGCATCACTCATCGTCTTTTTCCACACCAGCACACAAACAGATATCAAACACCTTGCTCCTCTTTCTGCACCCACCCCCACTGCCCCCTTCATCATCACCACCACCACAAACAACAACAAAAACACCACCACCACCACCACCACCACCACCACCACCAACAACAACAAAAACACCACCACCACCACCACCACCACCAACAACAACAACGACCCTTTTTCTTCCACCCCCACCCACACCCATACCCCCACACTTACCCCCCCCCCTTATCAACTCCCCTTTCCCAAAAAACTTTCATATCCCAAACCTTCCGATACCAACACTTTCACGAGAAAAACCAGACCCTCTTCTCCCAAAACCATCACCGCAACTACTACAAAAAAAAATATATACCCCTTCAAGACGCACAAACACGCGGCCACACTGACACGAAGCTCCATCTCGCGACTCATGCTGCCTCAACCTGAAGGGCGCCGGGCTGGGGGAGCGAGTGAAGGGAGGGAAAGGCTCGCTATAAATACAAGTCCAGGCCGCTGCCCCACTCATTCGCTCGCCCCCTCAGCCAGAAGCAACACCTCCGAAGGTAACCTAGTGCTACACACACACACACACACACACACACACACACACACACACACACACACGCGGAGACGCACACGCACACTTACGCATACATCCAAAATCTAGAACGAGTTACTTCTGTCT
The DNA here is from genome assembly GCF_024679095.1 of Eriocheir sinensis. Lineage (NCBI taxonomy): Eukaryota > Metazoa > Arthropoda > Malacostraca > Decapoda > Varunidae > Eriocheir > Eriocheir sinensis. Next base: position 12,414,248 of record NC_066536.1, read on the forward strand.
TTTTCTTCTACTTTTTTTTTTTTTTTTTTTGCTTTGGTTGCTAAAGATGAAAGTGAAATGGTGACCTCCGCCCTACGCTACGCTTATACCTTAAATCTTAGTCACTGAAAATGAAAGTTAGACGAGCGATGATCTGTCCGTATCTACAACTTTTTTTTTATTTCCTCTAACCTGGGCTGCTGAAAGTTATATGTGGTGATAATAAGTTCCATACATATCCGTCAATTATTTTCTTACTTTTTACCTAAGCATCTGAAAATCGAGGTGTGACAATTAGTGATTTGTTCCGTTCGCTTTTATATCAGTTTTTATCTTTCTATAAAAAAAAAATCAATCGTCCATCTTCTTGCCCAATCACCCCCCCCCCAAAAAAAGTGCCCCCTCACCCCCCAAAAAGTGTCCCCCCCCAAAAAAATAGCCCCCCCTTCAAAATAAGACGCACAAACACACAGCCACACGGACAAGAGGCTCAGTGTAGACTCATGGTCCTCAATCTGAAGGAAACTTGAACCGAGTGCCAAGAAAGAGATATCAAGGAGTTAACCGTATTCCCAGAAAGTTGCAACACTCAGTCATTGGTGATTTCAAAATAATTAACGCGACAAGATTACTATACAATGCCCCTAGAAAGTGTTATAGGCAGCCTAACGAAGGGAGGGTGCTATGTGTGTGCTGGCGTTAATGATACACCCAGAACAGTGCAACGCGAATTTTCTTTGTGTTTTCCGTCTTTTAAAATAATCTAAGAGCAGGAAAGTTACCATAACCTGACATTAGGAAAAGAAACACAACCATACAAACTGACATTAGAAAAACAATAACCATGTAATCATTCACAGTAATATCAGAAAAAAAAACATACAGCCTGACAGAAAGAAATAGCCATAAAACGATACAACCTGACATTAAAAAAACAGACAACCATACAACTTGAGATTAATAAAATAAGAACCATACAACTTGACAGAAAAAGTAACCATTCAACCATATAGCCTGACAGAAAACAATTAACCATACAATCATTCAACCTGACGTTAGAAAAGCAAACAACCATACAACCACACAACCTAACATTAGAAAACCAAGCAGTCATACAAAAATACAACTCAACCAGTGAAAGTGCGGTGAAAATCATATACAGTTTTTACTTAATGACCGACAATAGCGCAATACTTAACCTTTAGTATTTTCCAACTCTCTCTAAAAAGTAGAACCCATAAACTTGCTATAACCTGCGATCCCCCCTTAACCCCCACCCCCAACACAAAAACTAGACGCAACCTAACGAAGACTTCTCCCCCTTACCCTACTCTCCTCCCAACACACGCATGCACATCAACGTCATCAGTGCTAGGAAAGTAGTTGAATGTTTGAGTTGCTTGATCTCCCGTAGAAGCGCTGAAAATGTTGGATTATGTGTACTCCATCCTCAAGGTGTTTCAGATATAGATGGAAGATTTGTACTCGGCGGTGTTCTACTGGTGAGGTTGGCCTACGTGAATGAAGGGTCTGTCTGTGCGTAGTGTCTTTTTACTGGGGTCTTTCCGATGTGGTGTAGAGGTGGTTCAGATTATAGGGTCATTCTCACACATCCACATTTGATACGGATTTCCTAGAGGTTGTGGCGGTATTTCCATGGGTAGTGTTATGAGTCTAGTGATAGTTTGACAAGGGTTCTGTATACCATGGATGTCAAAAACGCTCATGAAAACTCAACCTCCTTTGTGGCTTTTGGAAATTGTTGATGTGGGAGGCGAGAGCGTTTGAGATTTCCGACGATTGATGGAAGGGATGTACTCCATTCTCTATTGTTAAGACTGAAGGTATTTACTCCACTTTTTGTTAGGGTGGAGGGTAAGTACTTCATTCCCTTTAAGATGGAAGGTATGTAACTCCATTCTCTGTAGTTAAGCGACGGGCCAAATTTGTGGCTTTACCGTGTACCAGCGACGGGCCAAATTTTTGCCATGTTATAGACCCCCCAAAATAGATGATGCATAAACTGATCACAAATGCGTTGATATATATTACGAAATGGTTTCTGTGAGTGATTTTTTCTCATTTTTTTCGCTTAGAGGGGCCTTTAAGAGACATGATCCCCGCAGTTACCGGATTAAGATGGAAAGCAGTTACTCTCATTTTCTATTGCTAACATGGAAGGTTTATACCCCGTTCTCAATTACTTAGATGTTTCAGAAGTGGCTGGAAGTACCGTGCTCCATATTCTATCATCGAGTTGTTGTTTTCAGATGTGGTCCAGCGCGCGTGTGGTGACGGCCGTGGTGGTGGTGGCTCTGCTGGCCGTGGCTGCTGCCGAACCAAGCTACCCACAGCCCACTCCCTGCTACCCTGAAACCCGCTACGTCACCAAGTACCAGACGCAGCTCCAAGAGGTCAGTGACAGTGTGGTTCAGAGAGGTCACGCTAGGTCAGGTTAGATTTGATTATGTTGGGATGATTCAGAAAGGTCAAGACAGGTAAAGTTCGGTATGATGGCTAAGAAAGGTCAGGGCAGGTCAAGTTGGGTTAGGATAGCTCAGAAAGTTAAAGGTAGGTTAAGATAGCCCAGAAAGGTCAGAGCAAGTCAAGTTGGGTTAGGATAGCTCAGAAAGGTCATAGTAAGTTAAAATGACACAGAAAGGCCAGAGCAGGTCAAGTTCGGTTAGGATGGCTCAAAAAGGTTAAGATAGGTCGTTAAGTTAGGATGGCTGAAAAAGATTTGGACAGGTACAGACACAGCTTCAAGTCAGTAAGAAGATGCACACCTAATGACAACCAGATAGATGTTCGTGGTTTGGGGGCACGAATCGCTTTGACAGGTTACTGATACCCTTCTTTAGTTCAAGGAAATTCCCTCGTCCAAACACCGGGCCCCAAAGTCTATGGGCTATAGAGGGGAATGAGATGAGCGGTGTGGAGGCGTTGTCCCTCAGAAATACCAAGAAGTTGCTCAGAATGGTTAGGAGGACAGGCTAGAGTTTATGAACGCAGGTCCAGCAGGTCCGTAAAAAAGATGGTTTGGTAAGGTGTGGGCAGGTCAGGTCAGGTTCAACAGGTCAGTAAAAAGATGGTCCAGAAATGTCACGGCAGGTCAGGTCAGGTTCAAGCTTAACAGAGGAATACCAAACAATGACGCAGCAATGCCAAGACAGTTCAAGGTTTGTGTCAGGCCGCTGCCGGGTGAAGATCAAGAGCAGCGCCGCGCGTTGCTCCCAAGACAATAAATGAAAAAAAGTCCAGTAACTGCTCGTCACTGCGCGTAGGGGTCACGCTTCCAGTTCATGCAAATACAAAGAGCAAGTTCTTTTGACGTCACGAAAGAAGATTCATTAACTCGAGTGACTTATGAATTAAAGACTTGTCGGTGACGCTTTCAGTAAACTTGTGTATTGGACAAGCGCATTTGACGCTACGGATAAATATTCAATTAACACAATAGACTACATACTTCAGATAATAGTTTTCCTCACTTCAGACTTCATTCATATTAAAAACTCTCTCTTCCTAGGCCGTTAAGTTTGTGGGCCTCTCTATGAGTTATCAGCATCCCGTTCAACACTTTCTTCCCATAAAAATATACATAACAAGTTTTTCCACTTTTTTTCAGAGATCTATTTTGACATTTATGCTTTCACAGTCACTAAACTTTCTACTCCCTCTTACCTGCCCCCTCCCCCCAACAGGTGCCGGTGTACCAGACGGTCTACAAGCAGCAGGTCGTGCCCACCACCCTCTACAAGATCCAGTACAAGACCCAGTACCAGACCGAGTACCAGACCCAGTACGTGCCCAAGTACGTCACTGAGACCGCCTACAAGACCAAGGTGCTGTACCAGACCCACTACCAGACCCAGTACGAAACCCAGTACGTTCCCCAGTACGTTACCAAGACCCAGTATGTCCAAAAGTACGTCACGCAGGTCGCCTACCAGACCCAGTACACGACGGAGGTTCAGTACCAGACGCTGTACAAGACGCAGTACCAGCCACAGTACGTCACCGAGACCGAGTACAAGTACCAGACCGAGTACGTGCCCGAGTACGTGCCTAAGTACGTGACCGTCGTCAAGACCAGGCAGAACTACGTCACCTACTGCCCCAAGCCTACATACGGCGGCTACGGCGGCGGCGGCTACGGCGGCGGCGGCTACGGCGGAGGCTACGGCTACTAAATGCTCCCCCTATACCCCCCGCCCACCACCACCACCACAACCCCCAGCTGGTCACATGGAAGCATTTTATTCATCACATTCTTCTTGCAATGAATCAGCTTTCCTTTATATATATATTTACATTTCTCTCTTGATACCGACTGTCTGACATTATTATTATTATTATTATTATTATTATTATTATCATAATTATTATCATTATCATTAATACTTTTATCTATATTTGCTATTAACCTGATTCTCATTACTGTGTATGAGTCACCCTTAAAACACGGACACACGTGATAATAATAATAACAATAACAATGATGCCACGACGTCAGTTCTTTGATACACTTTTTTATACTATGTTGCCCTATGTGTGTATGTATGTACAAACAGAGAACGAAATAAATTACTTACGAGGACACAGATTTATTCACACCTTGCTCGAATGCCACTTTTTTGCAAGCCTAGACAAGAAGGGAATGTCTATACCTTTCTTTTTTTTTTTTGCAATGATATTTTCTCTCACAAAAAAGTAGAAATATTAAGAAAAAATTGGAAGCCGAATAGTTCTTCATAAAAAAAAGGTGAATGTATAGCCAAATGTAGTGATCGGAGGAAAGCTTTTTGCGTTCATGGTAAATTTTGGGGAACGCTAAAGCTGCGCGTGGCCTCAGTGCTCATCTCCGTCGCATTGACCCTTGAACCAGAGGCGAGAAATAACCCACTGCATCGGGGTGTATCAGGTAGCAGCCATCCCGTGTCCCGTGCAAATCCCTCTCCAGTCTCCCTCCCTCTTCCCTTCCGTCCCTCCCCACCACAAAAAAAAAGAAAACATAAGAAGTAGACATATATAATATTTTCACTTTTACTTTTACCCAGATCTGTCTATTACGATTGCGAGGCGGCGCTGAGACATATCAGGTTCTTGCTCTTCACTTTCACTACCCCGCAAAAAGAAAAAAAAGTAGAAAAGTTGTCCAGTTCAACACTTCCTGACCCCCCCCCCTACTGCCACCCCCCTCCTCTCCCCTGTCCCTCTCTCCCCCTCCCACATACTCGTACACACGCCGTCAAGCAGGTCCACGGCAGGGTTGATGGACACATTAAAAAAAAAAAAAAGAGGGGCGGGCTGGGTGAAGAGAGGGGAGGGGGATCAAGGCACACCGACCCGTCAACTCTCGGTTTCAGACATGCAGACCAGTGAGCATTTTTTTTATGATTGCCTCCCTCGGGCTGTGAAGTTAAGTCATAGGAGATGGTTACTGTCTTTCTCCTTACCGTCACTTAGGGCGTGTTCAACTGTCAACGCTCAGCTCTTGGATATTTTGATTTAGACAGAAACAGAAGCCACTCTAACTACGAAGATGTTTGTCCTCCGTCACTTATGCTCAGTCAAACCGTCAACGCTCTGCAACCCTGGCACTTTTCCACTAAATAAAACGTAAAAGTAGCTGCAAGAAGGTGTTTTGGGCAGTACTCTTTTCCATCATATACAAATAAAACCCACAATAACGCTAGTGGCTTGGACAACGCTATGTATTACTTTTAAGACGATACCCTTAACTTTACCATAACACAGCATCCACCCTCCTACCCACCCCTCACCTCCCATTATATCAGCTGGCAATAGATGAACAAGAGAGTAACGTGAAATGAGCACCCTCGCTACACTCTCTCTGCGCCAACCCGAGACCCTAGAATGCCATTAGCGAACGCAGTGGAGTCGCCTGCGGAAACTTCTCGACACCGATGCCAGAGTTCGCCTCACGTTAAGCAACTTTCAATCGCCGCAGTCACCCTCGCCTCCTGCTTCTACTTTCTCTTCGTGATCGTTCATTTCCTCCGCGCCCCACAGTGCCTCACATGACCCGTGGGACACTCTGAGGGCGCCCCAAGCAACGCCGCGTCCTGCCGGGTGATGCAACGCTGGTTCGCACTATATGGTTCTGTACTCCCTTCCCCATGTACACACGTAAAAGTTCCTGCACGTGGGGTGGGGGTGGGGGGTGGGGGGGGTAGGAGAGAGAGAGAGAGAGAGAGAGAGAGAGAGAGAGAGAGAGAGAGAGAGAGAGAGAGAGAGAGAGAGAACATAATTATACATACATACAAACATACAAACATACATACATACATAGACAATACATACATACATAGACAGACAGACAGACAGACAGACAAACAGACAGACAGACAGACAGACACACAGACAACCAGAAACAGACACACTGACAGACACAGACAAATCAACAGACAAACAAAAAGAGAAAGAGAGAAAGGCGGACAAACAGACACAACACTTCATCAGCAAGGGTCACGTGGCTGGGATCAAATACACTGAGCCTTTGCGTACACGTCGTTAATAGTGCCTAGGGTCATAAGAGACACTCGCCAAAGACCAACTCTCACCTCAAAAAAAAAAAAAAAAAAATATTGACCAGCGGCTGAGTTTTTTCTTCCTTGCACTTTCATTTTGCCCGCGTTTTGTGGTGTCATATTCTTAAACATTCCCGCGGCCAAGAACACACACTTAGATAACCAGGTTTCCGTAGGGGTTGTGTTAGTACTTCCACTGGTAGCTTTATGACCTTGATGGTAGTTCGACAATTCTTCTTTTTTTTTTTTTTTACAGCTAAGGAGACAGTTCAAGGGGGTAAAGAAAAATATAAAAAAAAAGCCCGCTACTTACTGCTCCTGAAAGAGGTCAAAGGAGTGGCCAAAAAGAGATAATAACGTTAAAAGCACTCACGAGAACCCGATTACCTTCCTTTCTGACCTCTGGAAATAGTTGATGTGAGAAGCGAAAGCGTCTTAGAATGTCAATCATAATTCTAAACAGTCTTGTGCTTCTATTTTCTCTTACGCTTTAAAACAACGAAAGTAGCAAATTATAATCACGGAAAATTACCCACTTGCTGAATCCATTACTCCTGACACTTGTACGTTTATGTTACAAGGTCTTTCTTTTTACGCTGTTCCCTTGAGTTCAATGCCAACTCATATCAGTGTCTGTCGGTCGGTGGGTCGGTCGGTTGGTCGGTCTCTCTCTCTCTCTCTCTCTCTCTCTCTCTCTCTGAACCCCTTCACTTGTCATTAGCTGCACTCACTATATTCATTTCTCTGTTATAGTTAAACCATTTCAAATACTCCGTTTGGGCGTTCGATTCCACGGGTCCTTTCCTCCCCTCTGTTCTGCCACACAGTCCCAACACCTATTTTTCCCACTCATATGTTACTTACAGGGAACATATGAGAGGAAGGGATAGGTGTTGGGACTGAGTGGCAGAGAAGAGGGGAGGAAGGGACCCGCGGAATTAACGCCTATATAGACTATTTGAAATGGATTGACTATATAGCTGTAGTGTGGCGCAAGTATGATAATAAGGTCGGTATTATAAGACGGTTTGACTTCTCACATCACCTATTTCTAAAGGTCAAAGATGGGGTCAGTCGGGTTGTAATGAGTGTTTCCTCAGGTTCATGGTACAGAAGAAGGGTCAAATTACCACCAGGGTCATAAAACTACTCCTGGAAATGCCAAAGAGGGGGTCAGTCGGGTTGTAATGACTGTTTCCTCAGGTTCATGGTACAGAAGAAGGGTCAAATTACCACCAGGGTCATAAAACTACTCCTGGAAATGCCAAAGATGGGGTCAGTCGGGTTGTAATGAGTGTTTCCTCAGGTTCATGGTACAGAGGAAGGGTCAAATTACCACCAGGGTCTTAAAACTACCCCTGGAAATGCCAAAGAGGGGGTCAGTCGGGTTGTAATGAGTGTTTCCTCAGGTTCATGGTACAGAAGAAGGGTCAAATTACCACCAGGGTCATAAAACTACCCCTGGAAATGCCAAAGAGGGGGTCAGTCGGGTTGTAATGAGTGTTTCCTCAGGTTCATGGTACAGAGGAAGGGTCAAATTACCACCAGGGTCTTAAAACTACCCCTGGAAATGCCCACAACTCCTTGGAAAGCCTTGTCAAATATGTGTTCTTGGGTGGCGAGATGTCTTATAATACGACCCTTGAAGTGTGGCAATTAAGTATGTTGAATTTTACGCAGGCGAAAAGCAGTTCAGATCCTCTTGTTGTTTGAGTTAGTAATGCCACTATGATTTTTGTTTACTAATTTTGGATCCTCACAAAACAAGATTCACACGAGCCATGCAACATTCATAAACCATATAAGAAAGGTATTTGTCCACTTTAATTTTTTTTTTTCCATGAGGTACTTGGTGCTTGACATCTTCCTCGACGCCAACTCTTCATGTTATGTTTTGTTAATGAGTCTGTGACCCTGACGAAACAGGCTTCTCACGCATCACGCAACATTAAATTTTCGGACAGACATACAGATCGGTTTTCTTAGACGTTTCCTTCTTTGTCATCAATAATTTCTAACAGCCAAAAAAGAGGTTAAACGCGTTACCATGAGCGTTTCTTTGCGTTCATGTTGCAGAAACTTTGTCAAACTACCACCAGGGTCATTTAAACTACCCATGGAAATGCCCACAAATCCTACGAAAGTCTTATTTATCTTTTTTTTTTACAGTAAGGGAGGCAGGTCAATGGCAAAAGCAAAAGAAGCAACCTTTTTTTTACGGCAAGGGAGGCAGCTCAAGGATTATAAGACAAAAATGTATGTACTTGAGAAAGGTTTAAGAATATGATGGTTAGTTTTTTGTCTGCTATTCTTTTTTCGCATAGACAGATCAGGGGTAATGGGGAAGACGACTCTATTCAGCCCAGTCAATCAACTAAATAAACACTGTGCAATCGTCACTTCACATTCTACGGCAAACTCACGCAGCTCACGGAAATGCACACGAACAGCCCCGCCCTCCTTCCCCCGCCCTCTGATGGTGGAAACATTTGCTGTGCCTTGAAGCAAAATACGCCAACCCCTGACACACACACACACACACACACACACACACACACACACACACACACACACACACACACACACACACACACGCACGCTTCCTTTCATATTGCTTTTCTTCTCTCTTTCCATATCGTATTCTTTGGTTTCTTCTTTACTTCGTTTTTTCTTTCTTTCTGTCTATTTTATCATTTTCTCCTCTTCCTCCTCCTCCCCCTTCTTCTCTTCTTTCTTCTCCAGTTTTCTATTCCACAATTATATTCTTTGATTTCTTCTTTATTTCTTTTTTTTATTCTTTCTGTCTCACCTTTATCATCTCCTCCTCCTCCTCCTCTCACATGATACGCTCTGTTAAACTCGACTATTTTCCACAATGGCTCATATATTTCAAATCAATAAAAGACAAAAATGATCACACACACATCATCAAAAACTCATAACTCTCAAGTATTTCGTTCACTGATTCGTAAACACAACAAAACACACACACACACAAAAAAGACAAACCATACAATTCGTGGTATACCAAATCCTCAATGACGTTTTCTCTTATGCAGTTTCCCTTTCTATAACTCTCCTTGTATAGTTTTTCCCCCAATAGGTATATATGAGTGCCTATGCCGCTATAAAATCCAACCTCTACATCCTTTTTTTATACTCTGCGTCGTAAAAACACTGCTAGAGAGACATGCAGTCAGCCTCGGCTCGCCACAACGGCAGTAAAAGCTCAAGGAAGAAGAAAATAACAAGAAAACGAGAGAAACAGAAAATGTGGACTGGGGAAACTATCTTATTTGGCTATCATGGAAACTCGGCGCCTGGTGAAGTCTACGTTTGTGACCCACCAGTTCTCATCATCCAGCTGATTAATAGTGGATTGGAAAAGGAGGAGGAGGAGGAAGAGGAGGAGGAGGAGGAGGAGGAGGTAATAAATAGCAGTAGTAATTTTAGTAGTAGTAGTAGTAGTAGTAGTAGTAGTAGTAGTAGTAACAATAATAAAACAACAACAATAATAATAATAATAATAATAATAATAATAATAATAATAATAATAATAATAATAATAATAATAATAATAATAATAATAATAATAATAATAATAATAATAATAATAATAATAATAATAATAATAATAATAATAATAATAATAATAATAATAATAATAATAATAATAATAATAATAATAATAATAATAATAATAATAATAATAATAATAATAATCAATAATAACAAAAAGAAAACAACAAAAATAAAAGCAACACACTTCATCCTCCTCTTCCTCTTCCTTCTCCTTATACGCTTCCCTGTTTTCCATCCATATTGCTTTTTTTCTCCTTCTTTATCATATTCTTTGATTTATTCTTTATTTCGTTTTTTTTTTATTCTTCCTATCTCTCCTTTATCATTTCCTCCTCATCATCATCATTATCATCTTCCACCTCCTCCTCCTCCTCCTCCTCCTCCTCCTCCTCCTCCTCCTCCTCCTCCTCCTCCTCCTCCTCCTCCTCTTTCTTTTTCTCCAGTTTTCTCTATTCCACTTTCATCTGCTTGTCTTATTTCTCTCAGTTCTTTTTTATCATAACTTTCTCTCTTGTTCTCTTTCTTTCACTCGTTAATTTCGTTTGTCAAATAATTTCCCTTTTTTCTTTGATTCACTCGGAAAACATCAGAGTAAGAGATAGAAAGAAAGACAGAATGTGGCCTTTCTTTCTTCCTTTCTTTCTCCCAGCCATGCGTTGCTGTTGAGCTGCCTGGTCGCTCTCAACCCTCTGAAGAAAAAGAGGAAGATACGTCGACCAATCGCCCACAAACAGAAGATTACGAAGTGATTTCTGTGAGGCAGCAAAGTGAGCAGCGTTGCCAGTGCCCGCGCCGCTGTTTTCCATGACGCTTTGGGCTATCTCTGAAAAGGCTCTGATGGGAGTGTTTGAAAGTCGTGGGTTGCGGATGCTCCTACATGACTCCTTTTAATGCTACAGATGATGCACCGTAGAATATTAAAGGTTAATTGATCATTCACGTCGGGGCATTCGCGGGATATTTTGGGCGTCGAAGGCCGCGGGTAACTACAACACTGTCTTGGTGAGGGACACTGCGTTAGATATGAAAGAGACGACAGGATGCAAGCTGGTATGGGCTGTTTCTTTGTGTTTTCCTTGGCTTTCCATAATAAAGTAAAGAAAGGTTGTTAAAGTTAAGGAGAGAAAGAAAACGTGTTATTGGGCTGCGTCACTAAGGCAGAAAAGGAGGTGGAGGAATTCATAGCAAGTCTCGAGATGCTAGGCTTGGATTCTGACGTGTGGGTAATTCACCACGGGCTGATCACGAGCTGGACTCGTTATCGCCATGTAGCTCTGTACCTCCGATCTCACAAAACATCCTAAACTATGATCAGGACTTCGTACACAGGCACATTTTTGTTTTATGTTTATTAGTTAACCATTAAACAGACAAAACAATAACTGGCCAGGAAAGGAAGTGTTGTAGCCACCGAGCAGCACAACCCTGAGAACGAGGAGCCTTCAAGTGGCATGCCCCGCCCCGCTTCGCCCCGCTCCTCCGTGCCGTCCTCAGTAGGGAGTGTACGGGGACTTGGGGCATTCCGTTATGTAGGACTCCTGGGTCTTGGTCACCGTCACGTACTGGGGCACGTACTCGGTCTTGTACTGAGTATTGTATTTAATGTCGGTCTTGGTGACGTAAGCGTACTCCTTGGTGTACAGAGTGGTGTAGACGTACTCGGGCACGTACTCTGTTGCGTAATCATTCTGGTACTTGGTGATGTACTCCGTGTGGTAGATCGGCGCAGGGACGTACTGCTCGTTGTAGAGCGTCTGGTAGATAGGGATCTGTGGAGACGTAAGTACATATCAACACGAGATCGAAAGGAGTATGCAAGAGGCCAGTCAGTTAATATACACTATACCCTAACAATCAGCCGATGATGGAGTGATCCCTTCCCATAGGTCAACAGACGAGAGAAGATGAGAGTAAAATCTAATATACACGACGTCTTTCTAAAAACCTTCTTAATATATTCATTTCTGGAACATTTTTGTTGTCTGATATTCATTCTTGGCATCTTCAGCTTTCCCCATCTTTCATATATAGGTCGCTGTTCTTGCTATACCTAGTGTCTCCATTTATTCCTATCATTCACGTCCCATTCCTCAAATCCCTTTGCTGACAAGTCTTCTTTTATGTAATCTATCCCCTGGCGATTCCTGGAGGCCTAGCACCCTTTATTTTAGCTATCCATGAATGTATCTATCGTTTCCTTCAAGGTGTTTATCGTATTCAACAAGACAACATCAGCCACGCAGAAGACAAGTCATTGCGGTGAAAGTCAAGACTCCCATGAAATACCCAAGAGGCCGGAGACAACTTACTATACAGTCAATATACACTATACCCTAATGATCAACCGATGATGGAGTGAGCTCTTCCCGTAAGTCAATGGACGAGAGAAGATGAGAGTAAAACTTTATATATACGACGTCTTTCTAAAAAACTTAATATATTCATCACGAAGCGACTCTGAGCTGTATATACAATCATTGCTGTTGCGTGCGGGTCCATTAACGAAGTCCTATGCATGCTAACTGACTCCTCTGCCGCCATCCCCCACTTACCTTCTTGATCACCGTCTCGTAGTGCGGCACCTGCTTGTAGTGTGTTTGGCAGCGTTGGCGACCCTTCAGGAAGCCGGGCTCGCCTGCAACAGCCGCCACCAGCACCAACAACGCCGCCACCGCCATGCTCACGCCGTGCGACACCATCTGCACGGGAAAACAATTGCTTACTAACACACACACACACACACACACACACACACACACACACACACACAACTGGAAACTTAGTATAACGATGCCCACGTGCTTTATTACGAACAACTATGTATTTCTAAGCAGTTCTAATTACCCGCCACACATCAAGAGCAAACATATACTTGCATACTCATGTCCAAGGTCTTCATTACAAACAGCTATGTGTATCTAGAGAACCCTAATAAGCCACAGTATATCATAAAAGGATATTCATTATTAATTATCATTTATATACTCATTAAAAATAATTATGTTCCTCCAGGTAATATTAATTGGACACAAAACAACAAACTAAATGTCGGACAATGTTCAAAACAGACGCGCTGGTTACCTTGAAGTTGTTTCCTTGGCGAGCCTCAGCTGGTCTCTGGCTCTGCCTCACACCGCCTACAGCTTATATGGCCGTGACTCGCCGCCCCGCCGCCGCCGCTACGCTGCTGGTGGTCATCCGCCTAAGACACGCCTTTCAATTTAACTAAGTGACTCTAGAAACATACTTCTGCAAACATTTGAAGATTACGCTACCCTCCGCCTGCCAACACGGCGACTTGCATAACACGTCATCAAATACATATCCAGGAAATTGTGCATCTGGAGAGGTATGCAAAAGTCATATTTCACGGCGCGCTAAGTGAAAGGGGCGAACAGGAAGGAAAATCTTGGGCAAACATCGTCACGCTCGTCACACAGGCGGTGCGTGGCCGGCTGACTGCACGTGCCCGCACCACCACCCACGCCTTCAGGCCCGCCAAGCTAAGTCCTCACCCCACCCCCAAGGGCCCCACCATGTGGTGGGTCTTATGCGTGCTGCTCTGCGCCGTGCCCTGCTGGTGCCACTCAGAAGTTCCCCTTAATCCCTTTCCCGGATGATAACCCAGATTTTTATTAGCATTTCTTCTTTCCTTTTTAGTATACTTTTCAATTCTCTCTCTCTCTCTCTCTCTCTCTCTCTCTCTCTCTCTCGGGGGCTTCGTGGTGCAGTGGTTAGCACACAACCGACAAAGCCCGGGTTCGATTCCCGGGAGGAGTGGAAAAATTTGGGCGACCTTTCCATTACCCTACGCCCCTGTCCACCCAGCAGTGAATGGGTACCAGATATTAATCGGGGGTTGTGTCCCGTCTCCTGGGATCTGTTCTTTTCTCCTATAATTCTTTCCCCTTCTGTCTCTCTCCGGCATATGACAACAGATGTTGCGCCGACTAAACGAAATTTTCCAATCTCTCTCTCTCTCTCTCTCTCTCTCTCTCTCTCTCTCTCTCTCCTCTTGAAATCCGATGGAAATAGAAAAAACAGCAACGTGAAAATTCATGTGGTTGCTTTGGTGGACTCGTATCGCAATTCTGTTCGCGTCATGATCTGAATTATATTTTGTCAGGTTAATTCTCTTTAGCAGACCATCTTCATTCCAGTGATTTTTTATATAGTATTTTCTCCTTCCTGTGACCTAAATTCCTTCAAAACGGTCAGTATTAAATCATCTCCGGATTACTTTTTATTTATTTTTTTGTCTGGCATACATTTTTGGCGTCTTCAGCTTGTCCCATCTTTCATATAGAGTCGCTGTTCCTGCTATGCCTATAATAGTGTCTCCATTTATTCCTATCATTCACGTCCCATTCCTCAACTCCCTTCGCTGCCAAGTCTTCCTTTATGCAGTCTATCCACCTTCTCCTCGGCCTCCCTCTTTTCCTTCTTCCTGCAACCTCCATCTCCAATAATCTTCGGCCCACGTAGTCCTCGCTTCTCCTCACCGCACCTCCGTACCACTGTAGTCTCATCTACTGGATCTTTCTTGACATTTCTACCGCCTTAGCTGTTCCACCGATTATATTTTCTTTTAGAGGAGCAGCATGTTGCCGCCATCTTTTGCACAGCCTTATATAGCCCTTGGTCTGACTTATTTTACTTTTTTTTACTAATTTCCACCTCTACAAAAATAACTGCAGTGCCCAGTTTTTTTTTCATTCACGAGTACTGCATTACCGTGTCCGTCTAAAAGGCTCATTAAAAACTAGAAACACTTATCCGACATGCATAAAAACCGTCCCGGTGTGGCCCGCCAGCTCTTGACACACATTTCAGCCGTGCCTCGCGTCTGTGCACCCTCGACGAGCCGCCACAGACCACCAGCCACAGACCGCCACCTGCTGCTTCCGTTTGCCGTTCGAGAGGCTCATCACGATTTGCTTTCGAATTTCAGAATCGAGAGGTAGTATTGCTTACTCCAGTTTTCTGCCCATTAGTTTTCTAGTCGACAGTCAAGCACCGGCTCGATACCTTTCCCTTTGATCAAAGTTTCTAGTATAAGAATCTCACTATTATTTTTTATTTAAGCTGCACAAAGACAAATTAACGTCTCCGACATAAACAACTCTTTATACTGCAGATGTATATATTTGTCATGCAAATCATAACTTAAAAGTAAAATTACGCACAATAATAGTGTAAAGAAAGACAAGAAAGTGTGAAGACTGACCATTAGTAAAAGCTTACATTGAACTGTTGGATGACAGACCCAGAAGGAACAAACAGAATGACTCGCAACAGTTAAAGAAAGAGAGGAGAAAGCATTGTGAAAAAAGATTAGAAAACGTAAACATCAAAATATTTAAATCATCGAACAAAAAAACGTTTATGGCTGCCGGGCCGTCACAGCTAAGCCAACACGCGGGGTCCCGTTATGGCAATATCTCCGGGCTCTTATAAACGCAGAATACTTGAGAATGTGCGTTTTTACTATCATATTTATCAATTTAACGACAACTGGTCGGGAGCGTTGTGTTGAGGCCGACAAGCAGCAGTTGACGCCACCCTAAA
This sequence comes from Eriocheir sinensis, assembly GCF_024679095.1. Classification (NCBI taxonomy): domain Eukaryota; kingdom Metazoa; phylum Arthropoda; class Malacostraca; order Decapoda; family Varunidae; genus Eriocheir; species Eriocheir sinensis. The sequence goes on from NC_066536.1 coordinate 12,429,931, forward strand.
GTACATTAAAAAGAAAAGAAAAGGAGAATATCTAAACCAGTATGTGTATTTACAGTTATATTTATTAGTTCAACATACAACAGACAAAACAATAAGTGGTCGGGAAAGGATTGTGTTCAGGCCAACAAGCAGCGGTCGCCACTATCCTAAAATTCGAGGTAAAAGAGGTAATACTTAAACCACTGTGTGTATTTACAATTATCTTTATTAGTTCAACATACAACAGACAAAACAATAACTGGCCGGGGAAGGAAGAGTGTGCAAGCCAACAAGCAGCAGTCACCAGGGTCTCAATGAGTCTTGCCCTGCCGCTCCTGGCCCTCGACGCCCCCTACTTAGTAAGCGTTGTAGGGGTCCTTGGGGCAGACGGTCTTGTAGACCTGCTGGGTCTTGTACACCGTCTCGTACTGGGGGACGTACTTGGTCTGGTACTGGGTCTGGTACTGCACGTCATTCTTGGTGATGTACTCGACGTCTGTGTTGTAGACCGATTTGGTGACGTACTTGGGCACGTACTTGGTCTCGTACTGCTTCTCGTACTTGGTCTCGTACACCGTGTGGTGGATGGGCTGGGGCACCACCTTCTCCTTGTAGATTGTGTGGTACACCGGCAGCTGCGACACGAGGCATTCATTAGTAACAGAGTAAAACTATTACAGCACTGCAGACAAGGCTGGTGCTCTCGTTAATGATGAAAGTTGGATATTTTTACATGACGTTCTTTAAAAACGCTTAATTCAAAATTCATATAAATCGAGAGATAACTGCTCTTAATGTAATTGAACTAAACCCTTCTTTTCACCTAGCAAGTGAACATGGGAGCTAAGGAAGGACGAACTGGATCACAGTAAAAAGGCTCACCTTGTTGACCACAGTCTTGTATACGGGGACGTAGCGGACGTGTGGGCGGCAGCGACCCTTGACCTTGAAGCCCGGCTCGGCGGTCACTGCCGCCAGCACCAGCACCAGCACCACTACCACCACACTCACGCCACGGGACATCATCATCATCTTGTCGATAAGGAAATAATAAATTAAACTTTGTATGGAAAAAAAATAACATCTTTTTAAAGCTCTTGCCATCCCCTTACCCTTAAGAAAGGAAACCTTCATATAGAATAATTATATCATTTATATGAACACAATGTTTCAACCACACTATTAACTACAAAATGTTGCTGCTCAAAGGAACAGAAGGAAGATGCGCTGTTACCTTGAGGGTTGTTTCCTTGGCGAGCCTCAGCTGGTCTCTGGCGCTGCTTCCCGCCCCCACAACTTATAAAGCCGTGACTCGCCGCCTGCCCGCCGTTGCCGCCGCCCCGCCCCGGCCGCTGCGCCGCTGGTGGCCATTCGCCTAACGCGCGGCTTTCCACCCAATATGGTACTTTCATCACGATCCCTCCGTCAATATTTGCAGATTACAGAATGGACTTTTACTAGCCCGAAAGTGAACTGACTGGCACCTTTGTTTTCTGTATCATGTATGTATAGTTGCTGGATATTTTACCATCAGCACTGAAAAAAAAAATGGCATACAGGCCTTACCGTGTAATTGAGAGTGAAAGTGGCCGTCAGTAAAGAAGCGTTCTGGCAAACAGTTAAGCTCTTCCTCGTGTTATCAGAGCAGCACTGGAAGCCGCGGAACCCCACGATGATTTAGCACTGTTAAAATGCGGAAGTTACTTGGAATTGCCGTTAATAAAGTGATCACAGTCCTCTAATGTACTCTGAGCTGTCTCAGTGCGAAGGTGGTGGGCAGATTGTGGTTTTGTGGATAGCATTTTATACCATCATCGGCCACTACCATTCAACCACCTTTTCAAACGTTCTTCACGCAACAGTCTAATGGTAATATACTCCATCCTGCTCCGGTAATGGTTATAGTTTTATTTCTTGGTTTTCTGTCTGCCCCGACTTCTACAGTTCCTGTGTTGCCGCTGTGTTACATTCGTTGTCTATCAATTGTCAGTTCAAAGTATGACATGACCTGTCGTAGCCTACTTCTTGCTCTTAATTGTTAATGGATTATCTTCGACCCTGGTCTGTTCCCTAATCCATGCATGATGCTCGCTACCTGCCTCGCCAGTCAGTACTTTTTCTCTCCATTCCAATTAACCAACAAACACAAGAGATAACAGCGCCCACACAGAAGCTGCTTTCCCACAATGACTCCATGAGACTGGCGGGAAAGCGACAGCTGCCCCACCAGTGGTCCACATCGGCACTTCACCACCATTCCAAAATTCACGCTCCCGCCCTAAGAAAACATTCGCGCCTCCAAAACGTACAGCGGCCCAAGGAAACAATCGCTACAATGTTGCTGTGTAAGTTTCTATTTGCCGAAGTTTTCTTCCTGGATGCATTGGTCTAATTCCCTTGTGTTGACTAACTACCGATTTCTAAGACTTCAATATTTATGAGAAAAAAAAAATAGAAGGACGATGCCTATAGAAAAATGATACTTAGAAACTCATCTATAACTATGTAGAATGTGAATACTTATTAAGGTGGTAACTTACAGATCAAAAATACCTCCAAGACATTGTTCAGTATTTATGCAGAATAGAGATATTAAAAAAGAGCGAGTACTGTAGAAAAATCAAGAGACTTTTCAATTCCAGAGTACTATGTAAATATTCAACAGAAAATAGGAGACAAATCCAAGAGACTTCTCAAGACCTCTGGAGATTAGGTCGATTCATGGAAACACTCCGGAGAATCTTTCCCAATACTTCGTGTCGCGTGTGAATATCTAACAGGAATAATTAATAGCCAAATAAAAACTTTCTCTCTTCAATATATACAAACATGACGTCTCCCCAAGCCGCCCGTCCGTGGCGGGGAGTGGCGGCGGCCTCACCTGGGCCCCGGGGCGCGCCCCGAGACTTATTAAGATGCCGCCGCCGCGCGATGACTAGCCGTTAATGGACGTGCGTGTGTCAGTGAACTGTGTCGCAAGTGTACTAGTGTGTCGGTATACTGCTGAGGCGTGTGTGGTAGCGGGTGATGTATGAAATAGCGGAGCGAGTAAATTAAGCAGGTTTTTTTTTCACAGCAAGGGAGGAAGTTCATGGGTAAAAAAACAAAAACAACAATAAAAAAGCCCGCTAGACGCTGCTCAGACAAACTAAAAAAGAACGAGAGGCTAGAAGAGAGGTCAGTATTGGGTGGTGAACGTGTGTGTCACTGAACTAGTGTGACAAACGTACTAATGAACGTGGGCCATTCACCAGAGTCTGATCACACGCTGGACTCGCGATCACCAGTAGCTTTCTCGAATTAGCTTGGAGCTGAGGTGACGGATCTTTGGGTGCGGCTGGAACCTAACAAAACTTACACACACCCGGGAGAAGGAACACAGCCAAAGACTGAATCCCTGTACCCATTCACTGCTGCGTGGACAAGGGGCAGGAATCAACGAAGACTGCCGATCCGTCTCCACTCCGCCAAGGAATCGAACCTGGGACCTCTTTTTTGTGAGGCGAACGGGCTAATCACTGCACTACGGAGATGTGTCAGTAAACTAGTGTGACAGTCTGGCAAGTGTACTATAAGTGAACAGGGATGTGAGTCGGATTCGGTAAAAATATCTCCGATTCCGACTCCTTTATGACACGCGTGATGTTGTGTGGCTGCGTGTGGTGTGGTGTGGTGTGGTGTTTGGTGTGGCTGGGTTTGATTTGCCTACTACTGTACTGAAGAAGAAGGGAAGGGGAGGGGGATCCTGGAGTCGGAGTCGGGTCGATTTATTTATTTTTTTATATCCGACTCCACAACCCTGCTAGTAAATGTGTGATTGCCCCCCTTGGTGTAGAAAAAACAATCACCACTATCCTATACAGTTCCCCCCCCCCGCCATCATTCTCCTATCCTCTCACTCTCTCCTTCATTACCATTCCAATATAGTCTGTCTCTTTCATCACTTTCTTAACCCCGCCTACCAATCCTCTTAACACTCCCTCTTGACCATCATTCTTCATCGCCACCCCTAATTCAGTTGTTTCCTCTCTGCCATCATTCTACACCTTCCCTTCATCGCCACCTCTAATTCAGTTCTTCTCTGTCATTCTTTTCTTCCAGCACTCCCCGACAAACGAGATTCAGTTTAACATTCAACATTAAAAGTTAACATTCAAATAACATCAAGTAATTAGTAGCAACGGGGAACTTAGAAAAGAGCGATAATACTTACCTTATACATATATTTTACTCATATTAATAAGTGTAATATAGATGAAACAAAACGATAACGGCAAAGGAGAGGATGATATGAAGGCTGAAGAGAAGCGGTCCGCACCACCCTAACGCAATCACTTTTTTTTTTTGTTTTTTTTTTTACAGCAAGGAAGGCAACTCAAGGATAAAAAATAACACAGCTACACAAAGCTTGCTAGACGCCTCATTCTGGTTGCTCACTATTTCATCCCTCCTTCATCTCTCTGCCTCATATTAGTTGTTCATTGTTGCATCCCACCCTTATGTCTCTGCCTCATTCTGGTTGCTCATTATTTCTTCACTCATTCATCTCTCTGCCTCATATTGTTTGCTCATTGTTGCATCCCACCCTTATATCTCTGCCTCATTCTGGTTGCTCACTACTTCTTCCCTCATTAATCTCTCTGCCTCATATTGGTTGCTCATTATTGCATCCCACTCTTATATTTCTGCCTCATCTTGGTTCCTCAGTTCCCTTCCTCATTCATCTCTGCCTCATCTTGGTTGCTAACTGTTTTCTCTTCAATCTCTTCACGACTCAATGCCCTCATGCTCACGGTGCTAAGCCTACGGATCTCTCTCTTCTATACTGATTAAATTTCCCTCTATTCCCTTCATGGCGTCTATCTCTGTCTCTACTTCCCGCTTCCACTGCATTACTGTTACTATGTGTTTCTCTACGCTTCGCTGAGATACAAGTCCACCCATGAAGCCTTACATCTATCTTCCGTTCCTGGCGTCTTTGTCTCTACTTCCCGCTTCCACTTTACTGCTGTTACTCCGTGTTCCTCTACGCTTCGCTGAGGTACAAGTCGGCCCATGAAGCCTGACACACAGAGCCACGAGTAGAGTGTATGAATATTCGCTCACCTAATAAAAACACAAAATATTCCTTTCTTGGCTTCTATCTCCGCTTCCACATCCCATTTTACTGCCGTTACTCTGTGTTTCTCTACGCTTCGCTGCGGTACAAGTCGGCCCATGAAGCCTGACATACAGAACCACGAATCGAGTGTATGCATGTTCGCTTACCTAACCAAGAAACCAAATATCGACCTTAATATTAATACGTTTCACCTTTCACAGCTTATGCGTCGTTGGGTCATACACGGGTCATGATTTGTGTCTATCGGGCGAAGGAAAATGGTTACTGCTTGTTTACTTTATTGTGTTCATGGATGTTTTCTATTGGTTTTATAAGTGCAATAATTGTCCCTTGTAGAGATTCAGGCAAAGCGACGTTCACAGTATGGCGACAGATTCGGTTACGTCGTTCTTTTGGGTTTTGTTATAACACGTTCTCTTCATGTATGTTTGGTCACTGCGGGGAAAAAAAAACGTCAAGTAGTATGTATAATTTCACCAGCATCACTTTATAACTGACTGACATGACCGAGAGATGAGTGTAGAAACGATAATGACCAAAAAATGAGTGTAGAAACTGGCCACTCCATGAAAGTTGAGGTAACTGAACGAGAAGGTCGAGGCAAATGAGCGAACAATTACTACTTAATGATAACAAGTATGAGAAACTAACCTTGAAATATAAAAAGATATAAGACAATGTACCGATAATGTTAATGCCAATATTTTCAAATTTAACAACTCCTGAATTAATTGGCTACTTTTCTCGTCTACTAAATTGCACCTCAAATTTTGTACCTCTGCCCTGTTCACTTGCTTTCTTTAACTTATGTCCAACAAACAATCACTACCCATCCGTCCCCCTCTCCCTTTTTTTTCTTCCTTTCTTCACCTTTCTAAAAACACCTACCACGATGTCCACTGTTGCTAAAACCGCTTCCCCCTCCGCCCTGTTGTCTTCCTTTCTTCACCTTTCCAATAACATCTACTACGAGGGTTTGCTGCTGCTAAGACCACATACCTGGGTGAGAACTCCAAGAAAACAGGTTCCCGGCGTGCAGGTTACGGCGCCGCCCTGTCTTCAAGCGTACGGGCACTTGGTATTCAGGGTGCGAAGGCAGGTTGGCAGAGAGAATGCTCCTGGACTCCAAAATAGCCTTCTCGACCCTCTGACCCCCGTAACTTCCCCATCATGGCACTCCTTCACCCTCCACTCGCATTCCCAGCCTCCCCTTTTTCCTATCTAGCATCCCATCTCTGCCCAGTGCCTTCCTCTTGACCACCACACCGCTACCTCCACGTCATGTCACCCCTTCACCCTCCCAGCGCCTTCCCACTCCCCTTACTCCTCTCTACATAACCTCCCGCCTCTTCCCAGTCCCTAGTCCCTTTTCCTCCCTGACCTTGCCCATCGCTTCCCGCAGCCTCCCCGTCATGACACCTCACCCTTCCCTTGCGTTCCCTCTCCCCTTACTCCTATCTACATAACCTCCCCGCCTCTCCCCAGTCCCTAGTCCTGTCTCCTCCCTGACCTTGCCCATCGCTTCCCGCAGCCTCCCCGCCATGGCACCTCCTCACCCTCCCAGCGCCTTCCCATTCCCCTTACTCCTACCTATATAACCTCCCCGCCTCTTCCCAGTCCCTAGTCCTGTCTCCTCCCTGACCTTGCCCATCGCTTCCCGCAGCCTCCCCGTTATGGCAACTCCTCTAGTGGGGCAGATTATTTCAAAGTTTCATAAGAATCTTTCACTTGGTGATACAAGCACCAAAATTGGCAGAAATGACTTTCAGAATTTACATTTTCAGAAAAGTACGATATCCAGCATGAAATTCAAGATGGCTGCCATTTTTCAAGATGGCTGCCATTTTCCAAGATGGTGGCCATATCCCATTGAATGTGTAACGATGGTTTTTTTGAGTGTGTGTACATGTCTTTATATATATGTCTGTATGGGTGTATATGTCTGTGTGCTATGTATGTATGTATGTATGTATGTATGTATGTGTATTTGTCTGTCCGTGGTGTAAAAAAAAAATCGGATGTATAAAATTCATTCTGACTTTTTTGTGCAATGGATTGTTGTACGTAGGCACTCATAATATTTCTGTACTACGCTTATTGTACTAAGTACTATAGTTTTTCTTCTTCTTCTTCTTCTTCTTATTATTATTATTATTATTATTATTATTATTATTATTATTATTATTATTGTTATTACTATTATTATTGTTATTATTATGGTTGTTACTGTCATTGTTTTTACTATTATTTTTTTAGTATTATTTTTATCATTACTGTTTTTTTATTTTATTACTTATAGGTAATACCTAATAAATAGATTAGCACTAGGAAATAGGATAAAGAATTTATTTATAGTTATTGTTCTTCATTAATTTTTATTATTGTATAGAGCTACAGCTACTAAATCAAAAAGAAAAAAAAAGCTAGAAGTCCATATATGAGTTTAGACTCAATGGACAAGGCCTCTGATACTTGTATATATATTATATTATTGTAATATAAGTAAAAAGGCAAATAAAACATCAAATCAAATCAAATCAAATCTCATGACATATTGCGATACCACATCGCTAGCTTCACAGAGACATTGATACGTCATATAATTGTCATCATATCACTATAACACTTAATGATATTAAAATTCTGAATGCAGAATTCGATTCCTCGTGTCCAAAAACATATATTGTGATGCACAGATCATCTACTTCGTCAACATTTTTTTGAAAATACGATTTCAAACTAGCATGAGCGGTGGCCATCTTGAAAAATGGCGGCCATTTTGTATCCAAAGCTGGATATCGTACTTTTATGAAAAAGTAGGTTCCATTGCACAAGTGTGCCAAATTTGGTGCTTGTATCATCAAGTGAAAGATTGTTTCAGCAATCTGCCCCACTACTCACCCTTCCCTTGCGTTCCCTCTCCCCTTACTCCCATCTACATAACCTCCCCGCCTCTTCCCAGTCCCTAGTCCTGTCTCCTCCCTGACCTTGTCCACGCTTCCCGCCTCCACCTCTCCCCTTAGGATCACCGCAGCCCCCACATCTTGCTACCTCTTCATCCCCTTACTCCAAGCTACCTTCCCGCCTCCTCCCAGTCTTTAGGTCCATAATATTAAACTTTTCGGAGCCTGAGTTTTTCTATTCAAAAAGGCTCTAGTGGAAGTTGTCGGGGTTTCCATTGGTGGTTTCATGACCCTGGTGGTAGTTTTTCAAGGTTTTCGCGCTGCTGTGAACGGGACAAACACTCATGGCAATCCGACATAGCTCCTCTCTGGCCTTAAAAATAGTCATAACAAGTTGTCGGGGTTTCCATTGGTGGTGTCATGACCCTGGTGGTAGTTTTGCAAGGGTTCCGCGCTGTGAACGGGACAAACACTTATGGCAACCCGGCATAGCTCCTCTCTAGCCTTAAATAATAGTCGTAACAAGAACTCGAAGCGTTTGATAACACTAGTCTTGGTCCCTTCTCCCTGACCTTGGCCACGCATCCCACATCCAAGTCCCGTATTCTCAGATGCTTTCGTCTCTCACATCAACTATTTATAAAAGCCACAGAGGTGATTGGTCCGGTCCTTATGAGTGCTTTTCGCGTTCATGGTACTGAGGAATGGCTAAACTACCACCTGGGTCATAAAACTACACCTGGAAGTAACCATGACCCTTGCGAAAGCCTTGTCAAATGTGGGAGCGTAAGCGTCGAAAGGTTTGAGAGTACTGGCCAAGCTCTCCCGTTAGGACCCCCGCAATGCAGCCTCCTAGTCATGCCAGCTCCTGATCCTCCCCGCTTGGCCAGTTCAGAGTTCACACACACACGCCTTTCCCGGTCCAGTCCAGTAGCAGGTGGTACAAGGTCTAAAGCGGATGGGACAAGTCTTTACTATACGGTCTACGACTCTTGCTATGTTGTTCTTGGTGGGTTTCTTCTGTGCTTCCTGTTTAGTGGTGGTTATTTTATCTTGTGTTCTGTATTTTCTCTTGTTCTGTATTTATTTCTGCGTATAGTTAAAAGCCTTATCAATCTACACATATGTTCTGCTCCCCAGGAAATGCACGAACAATTACATGGAGTTATAAGTGGATTTGAGCATTGACGTAAACAGAAAACCCAGCAAGATTTTAAGTCGTTGAAACACATACGACCTCCTACACATTCTCTCTCTCTCTCTCTCTCTCTCTCTCTCTCTCTCTCTCTCTCTCTCTCTCTCTCTCTCTCTCTCTCTCTCATCCCAACCCTCCTCCCCACTCCCCTAAAAGAGAGAGAAAGAGAGAGAGAGAGAGAGAGAGAGAGAGAGAGAGAGAGAGAGAGAGAGAGAGAGAGAGAGAGAGAGAGAGAGAGAGTGAAAGTTAAGTATTAAAGTGTTTTCTCATTGCCCAGTGAAAGTGTGGAAGGTGGCAGTCGAAATTCACCTTAAGTGACCTCAATTGACCACCTTAATACTTAACATGTAACTTACTGAACCCGTTACTTAATATTAACCTGATACACCATTTTGATTTGTTTATTTCTTTGTTTCATTGCAAGGTAAAAGAAAACACGAATACTCACGAGAACGTATAAAAAAACAAAACAATTACTGTACACAAGATAGGAGGAAATAAAGGACGAACAAAACAGTGAAATAAAATAATAATAACAAGATGGTCCGATGTTTTTTTTTTGTTTTTTGTTTTGTTTTTTTCACCCTTAAATCAACACTCCTTCCGCCAAGTCACTGTCAGCCGGGTGGTCAGAACAGGGAACACAAAGTCAGGTGTCAGTCCAGAGTATTGTCACAACTTTTATTATCGGATACAGACACGGAAAAAATAACAGTGAAAGGAAAAGGGAATGGAAAGGGAGAAGGAAGAGAAGGAGAAGGAAAGATATGAGAAGGAAGACGACGAGAAGGAAGAGGAAGAGAAGGATTAGTGTACGGGGGAAGAGGAATAGCTTTCATTATCACAAACAGAAACGGAAAAATAACAGTGAAAGGAAATGAGAATGGAACGGGAGAAGGAAGATGAGAAGGAAGAGGAGGAGGAGGAGGAGGAGAAGGATTTTTTTCTTTTTACCGGCGAAGAGGAACAACTTTCATCACTGCAAACAGAAACGGAAAAATAAGGACGGAAGGAAATGATCATGGAAGAGGAAAAGGAAGAAGAAGAGAAGAGAGAAAAGGAGAAAAGAGTAAAAGGAGGATAATTTTTTCTATGAGGAAGAGGAACAACTTTCATGATCACAAAGAGAAGCGGAAAAATAACAACGGAAGAAAATAATCATGAAAGAGGAAAAGGAAGAAGAGAAGAAAGAAAGATAAGGAAAAAAGAGAAAAAGGAGGAATTTTTATACGAGGAAGAGAAACAACTTTCATGATCACAAAGAGAAGCGGAAAAATAACAACGGAAGGAAATACTCATGAAAGGGGAGGAGAAGGAAGAGGAAGAGAATGAAGAGGAGGAGAAAGAAGAAGAAGAGAAGGATTAGTAAACGGGCGAAGAGTGTAAACAACTTTCATTATTACCTACAAATAAAAACGAGGAAACAACAACTGGAGTAAACTATCATGGAAGGGAAGGAGGAAGAAGAGGAGAATAATTTTACACGGATGAAGAGGGACTGTAGTTACCTCAATAAAGACACTTTCCTCATAGTCATCGTCAGTATTCATATCATAACAACATTCATTAACAAAACTACGGACGAGAACAGTAACGGACAAGAGATGATGACCAGGGGGAGGAGGATGACGGGGGTGGAGGCGGAGGAGGAGACACGAGGAGCGACCATCTCAAGAGACTCAATTCATAGTCATCGTCTTCAGTAGTTGATGAAAGATGACTCAGGATATGCTTGCTCTCTTGTAGAAGGAGGACGAGAAGAGAAGGAGGACGAGAGGGGGTTATCAAGGGCGCCGAGGGACAGTAACCACACCAGGACACTCAGTACGGGGTCATCGTCGTCAGTAGTTAATGTAAGATGACCAAGTACGCCGTTTTGTGGGGATGATCAGTCTTTGTGTGAGAAAGGAAGATAAAAACGAAAAAAGATGATGACCGAGGGAGAGGTGACAAAGGAGGAGCAATGACCACCCTAGGACACTCAACTCAGCTCAGTCCTCGTCATCTGTAGCTGCTGTAGGATGACCCAGAGCACGGCGTTTCAAGTATGAGAAACTAAAGAAAACAACTGAAAGAGATAATGACATGTGAGAGGTAGCGAAGAAGGTTTGTTACAAGGCGAGGAACAGTAGCCACCTCAAGAAACTCAGCTCATCGTCCTCAGTAACCGCTGTAAGAGGACTCAGGACACGCCGTCTTGTACGTGTAGTCCGTCGTGGTGACCGTGTGGTACTGGGGCACGTACTGGGTGTTGTACTGGGTCTCGAAGCGCACGTCCTTCTTCGTCACGTACTGGGGGTGGTACTGCGTGGTGAAGACCGTCTTGTACTTGGTTTTCGTGTGGTACTTGGTCTCGTACTGGGTCTTGGCGATGTACTTGGGCTCGTACTGGGTGGAGGTGACGTACTTGGGCTGGTACTCCGTGTGGTACTGCGTGGTGTACTCCGGTACGTATTCGACCCTAGTGTTGTAGAGGGTGCTGGTGACGTACTTGGGCACGATCTGGGTGTGGTACTGTGTGTGGTAGACGGTCTTGTACTCGGTCTGGTAGATAGGCGCGGGGACAATCTTCTCCCGGTAGACGTTGTGGACGACCGGCACCTGGGACGCAGTGGGTTAGTTAGACACACGAAGACACCCTGACCATGATTTTGATGCACGATGTTCTACACTTAGGTTTTGCCCGACCCTCAAGAACGAGTATAGAAAGATAATAGACCGTTCCAGTAACACTAACAACAACAACGCTCAGTTTATCCCGGTAGGTTAGGGAATGTTCCTTTAGGCTTTGCTATAAAACGTTCACCCTCAAGAAAAAGGAAACTATTACAACTTCACCAGTAGATCTTTGTGGAAAATACGCACCCGACCCCGACCCTCAAGAACGAGTATAAAAAGATAATAGACCGTTCCAGTAACACTAACAACAACGACGCTCAATTTATGCTAGTAGGTTTGGGAATGTTCCTTTAGGGGCTTTGCTATAAAACGTTCACCCTCAAGAAAAAGGAAGCTATTACAACTTCACCAGTAGATCTTTGTGGAAAATACGCTTTTGGACCATTAATGAAGGGAGAGATGAATCTTTTGGAGGGACTGACCTGAAGGACAGAATTGGCCCAAAAGAGGAAACTGACCTGGAGGGAGTGACCTTAAGGAGAGATTGACCTGAAGATGGGCATTGAACTGAAGGAGGGAACTGATCTTACGTATGGGGACAGACCTTACAAAGGGAGGGACTGACCTGAAGGAGGGACTGACCTTCTGGTAGAGCGTCGTGTAGTGCGGGACGTGTTGGACCTTCGGGCGGCATCCCCCTTTGAAGAAGCCCGGCTCGGCGGTGACGGGCGCCACCACGCACACCATCAGCGCCGCCGCCGCCACAATCACGCCGCGGGACACCATCTTGCGGCGACAACACACAGACCGAGGCTTAACGTTAGCTTCTCGAGTTCTATAAAATGGCTTGCAAAGGACAGCCATTTCGTCCCTTTTAACTAATGAGGTGTCTATCTTAGCGGTGACAACTCACAAGGATGCACGTAATTACCTCAAGGTGAATTAGTTTGCACTTGAAGAGTAGCTACATATCCCCAAAAGTGTGAGATGTCAAGAGCCTTACTGCTTCCTTTCCTTTCTCTTCTCTCATTATTGAGTTATCCTTCCTGATGCTATCCTATTTATCTACTCCTACATGACCCTTCAGTGACCCATAAAGAGCAGAGTACATCATGTTTCTCCCGGGCAAGCAGGCGGACGGCGTTACCTTGAGCGATGCTTCGTGAGCGGGTCTCGGGAGGTCTGTGGCGGTGCGTTGCCAGTCTCCGGCCTTTATACCGAATGGCGCCCGGCAGCTGCCCCGCCACCCCGCGCCGCCGCCGCCGCTGCTGGTCACCCGGGTGTGACTCGCCTTTCGACTCTGTTTGCCACGATATTTCAGTGCATATTTTTAGAGATTACGTGTTAAGTTTTCATCTGTGTTTGTAAAATGGAGCTTACTCTCTCTTTTCCTCTCCCTTTCCTTTCTGCTTGAACGCAAGGCACGATACTGCATTTCATGGTGTGAGAGGGAAGGCTTCCTCGATGAAGAAAAAGTTTGCCAAACACGGTCACGCTGGCCTGTCGGGGCTGGTCAGGGGGGCGACAGAGCGTGGGAGCGACACCTGACGCTGCAGCCTCCCCCACCACGCTGGCTGCTGCACGAGGACAAGGTAAAGGGGTTGTCCATCACTCTCACCAGCGTAGGCAATAGATAAGTAGCGTCTCTTCATGAGCAAGGCAGGAGGGATATGGAGTAAAGTGGCCAGTATCATTTTCCACCGCATTCATCCTCCATAGTTATTGTTAAGTAGGTGCCCAAAAGACGGGATACACACAGATATAAGGGGACTGCGAGAAAGTTCAGCCCATTCTTTTCAGGCTGTTCGTCTTTCCCAGCACGAAGGGGCCGCTCGTAAAGGTCAGTCTCCGTCGCGGAAGGCAAATCGTAAAAGGAAAATAAACTGCAGTAGTAAAAGTGTCTAGTCAACTCTATACACATCTCTTGACCCCGTCTGTCCCTCCCAACACGGAGGCGCAGCTCATGGACTTCTCAGCCTCTCATGCAGGAAAGCCATCATGAAAAACTTGGGTCAAAAGTGTATTGTCAGGCATGTTTTTCTTTAGACGGAATGGAAAGCTCCACTAAGCAGGTGAAAATTAACTTTCTATGACCAGTGACTGTGCGTTATTGGGATGAAAAAAATGACTACGTTTCGTGTGTTCTTTAAAATGAAGAACTAATAATTAAAACTGACGGTGAAAAGAGATTTAGGTAACAAAAGACTGCGAAAAAGTTCTTTTTGTTGATGTTTTTGTTTTGCGGGTGCAAAAGAAAGAGGAAAGAAATGAAGGAGAGAAAGAAAAAGGGAGAGAAAGGAGGGAAAGGAAAAGAGAAGGAAGAGGAGGAGGAGGACGAGTACGACGAAGAGGAGGAGGGGGGGTTGGAAAAAGAGGATTAGGGGGCGGAAAAAAAGATAGGAGGAAAAAAACGGAGGAGGAGAAAAAAGAGGAGTGATGGAGAATGATGACGTAGAGGAAGAGGACGATAGCGAAAAGTCACACAAAAGATAAGCCGCAAAAGAACAAACAAACGCAAGCTTCCAAGAAAATAAACTGAAAACTAAAAGAAAAATTGAAAAATATACATACAATAAGAAAACCCCAGGAAAAAAAGAGAGAAAATGGAGAAAGACTAAAAGCTATCACAGTTCATTCGGTCCTCCATTTTACTCAAACCAAGGACGGCGAGAAGAGAAGACGCTCAAGGGGTTCGAAGTAGGTGACGACGGGAGTGTCCTGCGCGCCCGCCTGCCTGTTTGCCTGGGTGCCTGTCTGTCGCGGCGCCTCACGACACACCGACAGCGGGCAGCAGACAGGGCACACACAAGGCTCACCCACTCACCGCATCGAAGCCACCGCATGCCTCGCACAACGCCCAGACAGAACCGCCAAGCAAACATTAAAACAAACTTAGATAAAACTAATAAAGAAAAGAATTATAGTAGGTACTGCACGAGACACATTCCCTTCCGACGACCACGAACCATCCCCCGGCGGGCACCATCCTGACAGAGGGCATGCCGTGCTAAAGCGTCTCTATAACATGAATCAGTAAATGGTCAAACATATTCCTACAGCACATGAAGAGGAAAAACTGGAGTGGAATACTGCACACATTCCAACGCTGCTTTCACTTCACTCTGCAGACGTGAATTTTAAATTTTAGAGTCAACAGTTCGGCGTGGCAAACTCTTCAGTTGAGTGCGACTTCGAGCGTTCAGAAAAGCTAATCACCGCGACGCAAGCCTGGCCTTCCCCCAAGCCCATGGGCACGCTGAGCCGAGGCGCGTAAGGTACGGCACCTGAGCCCGTGACACAGCGGTAGAGGCGTCACGATCGGGCACGTCTTAAAGTGTGGAGCTCCCTCGAGGTGCATTAGTCAACCTCTATCCCGCTGTCCTGGTCGGGTGGCGGTTTTTGAGGATTTACTATCTCGGAATGATAAGGGAGGGTGTATTAGTGGCTGATGTGCTCTATAGAGAGGGACACCCAGCAGGAGAATATGTATGGTGATCTTGAGTATTAAAGTGATGAAGAGAAGACTGGTGATGCCTGGTGTGTCCTGCAGAGCGAGGGACAACAAACGCGAGGACACAAAGCAAACTGAATGAAATGCTCTTTTCCGTTAGCAGTAAGATAGGCCCGACTGGTCCCCTACAGTGAAGGACAACCACCCAACAGGACATAACTGAAACTAAACAGACAATTTGGTATATAGAAACATGCCGCTGGTCACACTCTTGTATTACTTCCTCTTTATTCACGCTGTGGTTCCTTCGCTGACACTCGGCATCGCCTCGCCTGTCACATCGTCTTCAAAAGTCAAGTCAACTTTCAGAATCACACTTTTAGTTGTTCGATATCAATATGACAGCTTTCGCTTTCACGTATAATACGATCCGCTGGGGTGGGTGCCGCGCTCTCTCAGGTGTGGCCGGGCAGGCGTGGGTGGTGTGTGGCGTGGCGCCGGAAATGTAAACACACGTGCTGCAGCAAAAGGGGGGGGGGGGGGGGGTTTGCACCGTGGGGGTAGAATAAATGGACGTGCATTATTGGATATACTTCATGAACACATTGGAAAAATTACTGGAGGGTTTGTATTGTCGTCAATGGTTACGGCCTGATATTGCCTAGCTGTAAGGGCGTGCCGCGGCCGACTGGCTCCACCTGCATGAACTGTCAAGCCCGTGCGGGGCGCCTCCGCCTTGGTGTGCAGAACCTTCAATGAAGAGCTGAAAAACGTTGGCGTGCACGCCGACACGCACGCGAAGGCAGTACAAAAAGCAGACCAGAAAAAGTAACCAGTTATTATGCTTTTTACTGCACCCAGAACGCTTTTGATATAAGTCTTGGCTGAACTAATTTTAAGAAAAAATAATTACACGAGTGGCGGTAAAAAGTAGTTTGTTGTTCTAGCGTCGCTGCGTGACCTCAACAGGCAAGTGGTAAAGCTCTTGCGTGCACTGATTAGGTAAACGCGGAGATACTCGATCACTAATACAAGTATTGCTATAACCTCTGATTCTATAACTTGATGTTAAGCTAGCATGGTTTGCCTTCACGGTTTTCAGTGACACAGGCGTAGGTGTGGGCGTGGCGAGAATGGTGAATGGAGCTGACATGGGTGTGGGTATGGGTGTGCTGAGGCTGCTGGGTGCATTTTTTCCCTCTATCGTAGGAGGGCTGGGAGCAAAAGGATATTGCATAAAAAAGGAAGCTGTTCTCACGAAAAGCGGACAGAGGAAGATGCTCAAATATTAATCATTTTGGGTTCGGAAGGTGTCTTGACTCTGATCTCTTGAAAGACGCTACATCGTTACACGCATCTCTTCCCTTACAGTCCCAGTGGGTGAGGGCGGGTCAGCCGGGACCTCCGCCTGCCCCGCGTCACGGCTCCCCACACAGCGCCTCTCCATCATGACCAGCGGGTTGTGTGCCGGGGCGCGAGGAGGAGTGGCTTGGGTGAGAGGCGTGCCAGGGGGGAGACGGGGAAACGCAGAGATGTGACGGCCCTATAAATGGCGGTTCGCGGGGGGCGCCACCACAGACCTGCCTGGACGCTCAAGACACACACATCGAGGTAACACTTGTGACTGCTGATTGGTGGAATTATCGCAGCTGAGGGGAAGATCCTCGCTCACACCCTTCCTTCCCATGACCCCTAGATTTCATGGGTTCGATGGGCGCCTCACCTTTTCCCTTCCTTTCCTTCCCATTATCTTCAGTTTACTTTTTCTTTCCTCTTCTTCCTTTTGTCTCCGATCCACCTGTTCCTTTCCACCTTCCAGTCTCCGGTCCACCTATGCCCATCCATCCTCCAGTCTATTCCCTTCCACCCTCCAGTCTCCGGTCCACCTATGCCCATCCATCCTCCAGTCTCCGGTCCACCTATTCCCTTCCACCTTCCAGTCTCCGATCCATCTATTCCCTTCCACCCTCCAGTCTCCGGTCCACCTATTCCCTTCCACCTTCCAGTCTCCGGTCCACCTATTCCCTTCCACCCTCCAGTCTCCGGTCCACCTATTCCCTTCCATCCTCCAGTCTCCGGTCCACCTATTCCCTTCCATCCTCCAGTCTCGGGTCCACCTATTCCCTTCCATCCTCCAGTCTCGGGTCCACCTATTCCCTTCCACCCTCCAGTCTCCGGTCCACCTATTCCCTTCCACCTTCCAGTCTCCGGTCCACCTATTCCCTTCCACCCTCCAGTCTCCGGTCCACCTATTCCCTTCCACCCTCCAGTCTCCGGTCCACCTATTCCCTTCCACCCTCCAGTCTCCGGTCCACCTATTCCCTTCCACCCTCCAGTCTCCGGTCCACCTATTCCCTTCCACCCTCCAGTCTCCGGTCCACCTATTCCCTTCCACCCTCCAGTCTCCGGTCCACCTATTCCCTTCCACCCTCCAGTCTCCGGTCCACCTATTCCCTTCCACCCTCCAGTCTTCGGTCCACCTATTCCCTTCCACCCTCCAGTCTCCGGTCCACCTATTCCCTTCCACCCATTTCTCTCCGGTCCGCTTATTTCATCCCACCCATCCGTCTTCAGTCCCAGCAGCAGCCATGCCAAGGATTTGCTTCATACGCTCCTCTGAATCTAATCAGTTCACTAAATCTCAAATTCTCCTACTCGTGACCGTCTCCCTTTCAGCCTTGACCGACGCTTCTTTTTTTTTTTTTTTTCGATGAAGCAATATCTCGGCTCCTTACTCAGGGTGGGAGAATGGCAAAGCCTGTATTGGGTCCTTTATGTCACACCTCTTCCTTCTTCCCCATGTCTATCATTTATCATTAACGTATTTATGATTCTCTTGTACTCCCCCCCCCCCCCGTCTTCCCACCACACACACATCGCAATCGTCTCTGTAGGCTATTATAGGAAATTCGTTATTATAGTTTTCATTTGGAGGGGATTAATATGACGGTTGATGGTTTTCCTCTTGTTTTCTCTTTTCTCTTTCCTTCTTCTTTTGTGCTTTTTTTCTTTCTCTTTTCTTCTTCTTCTTATCATTATCATTATTATTATTATTATTATTGTTATTATTATTATTCTTTCTTTCTTTCTTTCTTTCTTTCTTTCTTTCTTTCTTTCCTCCTCCTCCTCCTCCTCCTCTTTCCCACGAGTCCCTCCCTGCAATCACGTAGCGGAAACATCGCTGAGTCACGGTCAATATTCCAACGTTCAGTCACTTTTACTCTAGATTCCCCTTCTTGGACTCACGTTTTCTCTGTTGCTACCGACTAAAAGAAAATGGCATAGCAGGTGTTGACTTATTACAAGCGGAAGTTATGCCATGTGTAGCTTTAAAAATGAAGCCAAACATTATGGTGTCATTTAAGAATTTCCGTTTTGAATATATGACTCGTAAGGAGAGGTGGGGAAACGACGGGAAGGGAAAGGAAAACGGAAGCAGGACGTGTGAATCTAGCGCAGTTCCCCCTCTGAACCACACCTTCCTTCACGCTGCTGCAAGGGAGAGGCGATCAGCGCTGTGACGGAAACTAGTCATTGGTGGAGGGGGAAGGAAAGTGGACCGCGCGTAAAGCAACACTTGTCAAGCCCTCTTTTTATGTGCATGCCGTCCCACCCTTGCAGTTTCGAGGTGTGTACACATGGCCAAAATCTACTAGGTCTCATAAAACGCACTCAACGGTATCAATTCAGAACTCATTATCTTCTGTTGCAACTTTCTCTTTCTTTCCAAATGTCCTCGTTTCTGCTCCGTGTTGAAGTCTTATAATACCCAATGAACGCCAACGATCCAGAACTCTTCAATCTAATCTTTTATCTCAAGTTTCCTCCTCCCTTTCCTCAGATATTCGCGTTTTCTTGTCGCATGGTACACTGTCAACGGCAATTATTTATACTCAATATGTTCTGCCTTCCGCCAACACCATCGGCTGCGTTTTCTAGTCATATTACAAGTCTTCGATGGTAACGACTTCGAATTCACATCTTCTGTCTTCGTCCCACTCTCTAATTGTCCTCGATAATGCTTTTTCCTTGTCTGATAATATATAATGAAAGGCAACTATTCGAATTTCACATAATCTATCTTCCTCTCCCCAAGATGTACTCGTTTCAGCCTCTTTTCCCAGCCTCACACTGCATCAACAACGACAAAACGGACTCGAACTACATATTTTCTATCTTCCTCCCAAAACCCAGATGTCCTCCGGCGTGCGTGTGGCGGTGCTGGTGGCGTTTCTGGTGGGGGTAGTGACCGCCGAGCCTGGCAAAAAGGGCGGTGGTAACTGCTATCCGAAGATCGTCCCCATCTACCACACCGTCTACAACAAGGTGAGGCGACACGATCCTTTCTCTCCGTGGTGTTGTGAGGACTATCGCTGACAGGAACACGGTGGCGAAAGGTCATCACCTCTGGCTTTGTTTACATCTAGCTTTTCTTTTTTAGCTAACTCCTGAATACAGCTTGACCTTACCTAACCCACCTCAACCCCCCCCAGACACCCTACCACTACAATATACACTACGATTATTGATATAGTGAAAAAAAATTACTGATCCCCATGTCCAAACCATCGCACTTTTCGAAGCTAACTCCTGTATACTGCCTGACCTGACCTGACCCGCATTAACACCCCCCTCAATCATATACAGGTCCCGTACCACCACACCCAGTACGACGAGAACGTGATTTACAGCACAGTCTACCACACGGTGTATAAGACGCACTTCATGACGCACCACACCACGGAGTACGTCCCGCAGTACGTCACCAAGGAGATCTACAAGGACAACATCCATTACGTGCCCAAGTACCAGACCGAACATAAGACCGAATTCGTCCCGCAGTACATCACCAGCACCGAGATCATCCCCTCCTACATCACCACCTACGAACAGAAGACGCAGTACCACACGGAGACGGAGGTGGAGACCGTCTACAGCCCCGTCGTAGTCCCCCAGTACGTGACCACCAATGAGCTGGAGTACAAGACCAAGTACGAGTCCGTGTTCCTGCCCCAGTACGTGACGGTCACCAGCACGGAGAAGAAGTACAAGACCGTCTGCCCCAAGGATTCTTACGACTACTACTGAGGGAGGCGGTGAAGGGGGAGGCTGCAGCGGGAGACGGTGAAGGAGAGGCTGAAGATAGGAGGGAGGGCCAGAGGGACGACGCCTATTAACCCCCACGACTACTACAGAAGGATATGCTTAAGAGGAGGCTGCAGAAATGGAGTGAGCGGCACGACCTAACCTAATCCTTGTTACTACTGAAGAAGGGAAAACTGCAGCAGGGAAAAGAGGGTAAGGAGGATGACACTGACCGCCCCCCCAAAAAAAAACACACACATACAAACACACACACAAATACAGACACATTCGTCATTAGATCATGCAGCGGTCTGTCTTTTCTGTTTCGCCTTCTCCCTCCTCCTCCTCCTTCTCCTCCTCATGTTTGTTTATTTTCGTGGGCTGTTTGTTACCGTGTGTCTTCCTTGTGTTGTTAATAAAGAAGCTTAATCGTTTGTTTTCGCATGTAAAAAGAATAAACTGTTGTGTGTATATACTAGGTCTTTCATTTATTATCCCCCTGCACTCCTATCCTTCTAAAACATGCACGAAAAATTTGTTGAAAAGAGTAATGCCAATGCCTCCCCTTGAACATTTTCTTTCTACACTCCTATTCCCTAAAATTATGTAGAAACCTTTGTCGAAGAGAGAAATGCTTATGAATCCCCTTAAAATGCTCTTATCGCACTCCCATTCCCTTAAAATTATGTAGGAACCTTTGTCGAAGAGAGAAATGCTTATGAATCCCCTTAAAATGCTCTTACCGCACTCCCATTCCCTAAAATTATGTAGGAACCTTTGTCGAAGAGAGAAATGCTAATGAATCCCCTTAAAATGCTCTTACCGCACTCCCATTCCCTTAAAATATGTAGAAAGCTTTGTCGAAGAGAGAAATATTGTGCGAACCTTAAAAAAAAAAGTACCTAGCGTGTACATACTATAGTTCTTCGGCGCCTGTTCTTTCTACTCTACACTCTTCTGGAACATCTAGATACCTTAGTCAGCCTTGCTCTCCCCTTTATTAAAACGTGCCTGAACAGTTGAGGAGAGGAATACCAACATCCTTAACTTTAAACTCTCCTTAATTCATTAGAATCTCTCCTAATGGTTAGTTACTCTCCTCCCGAAATTGACCTCTCTTTTGGCCGCTCATAACTTTTGTCTATGTAGGAACAGCGATGAGCGGGCTTTTTTTTTTATACCTTTTTTTTGTTGCCCTTGAGCTGTCTCTTTAGCTGTAAAATAAAAAATGCAAGTTCATTCCTCACTCCTCTTCACTCTCTTCATTCAAGTTCATCCCTCATTCTCCCCACACTCCTCTTGTAAAATCATTCCTCACTCTTTTCACTCTCCTCATGCAAGTTCTTTCCTTCCTCGCCCCACTCTCCTCATGCAAGTTCTTTCCTTCCTCGCCCCACTCTCCTCATGCAAGTTCTTTCCTTCCTCGCCCCACTCTCCTCATGCAAGTTCTTTCCTTCCTCGCCCCACTCTCCTCATGCAAGTTCTTTCCTTCCTCGCCCCACTCTCCTCATGCAAGTTCTTTCCTTCCTCGCCCCACTCTCCTCATGCAAGTTCTTTCCTTCCTCGCCCCACTCTCCTCATGCAAGTTCATTCCTCCCTCCCTCATTCCTTCTCCTCCTACCCCGAGCCACAGAGTTTACGGCAAGATGGATTAATATTATTGTCCGCAAATGTGCCTGTGTTGGAATATTAAAGAGAGAAATATTGAAAGAGAGACAACAAGACGAGTAAATCATATGCATCTGCTTGTCTCGATTTCACGCACAGATGATTCCATGACCCACTTAGGCCAACGTAGCACAGTGCCCCTTGTTTGCCGTCCATACACACACACACACACACACACACACACACACACACACACACACACACACACACATACATACATACGCACGCACCTCTCACTACAGCTGTTGACTCGCCTATTTCCTGCTTTTCATCCTCCAGTGTTTGCTATTGGCGCCTTCTATATGCGGACACACACCTTATCAATCTTGTGGTACTCTCTTGATCATCCTCTGTGTGTTCGTATGTCTGTGTGTCGCTGTGTGTTTATATCTCTTTTTATCATCTCTATTATCCTTTTACTTACTTTCACATCGTGTATCTGTTACTATGTGTGTTTCTACCTTTCTTATATTTTCAATCCACTTTATCATTCTTGTGTTACTCTTCTTCATATTCTTCTTTGTATTTATTTGCGTATCTGGTTCTATATACTTCCTTCTTTTTCTTCTCCAGCCCTCTAATTTATATCTTTCTTTTCAATCTCTTTTCTATCTTCTCCAATCCGCTTCATCAGTCTCGTATTACTCTTCTTATCCTCTTCTTTTTATTTATTTGTGTATCTGTTTCTCTGTGTTTCTTTATTTCTTATCTTCCCCAACTCTTTACTTCATACCGTTCACGTCCTCTATATCTCTATCTGTTTCTATATACATTTCCAGCTTTCTTTTATTCTCCAATCTTTTATAACTTCCACCGCAATCTCTTCCTCTTAATGTTTTTTTATACTTATTTTTTTTTCTCATACTCTCCAATCTTCCTTTACTTTATTTTACTTTCGCTTTTTCCACGCTGGTTTCTTTTTTATGTTTACGGGCCTGCATATTCTTGTTATTTTTTTCTTCTTTAAAGTTTCTTATCCACTGTGACATCTGTTTCCTCCTCCTTTCTATGCATTTATGGCCCCCACGTTTATTATCTTTTATTTTACGTATTACTTTATTTGTTTTCTTTCTTTCTCACCTTTGACCTTTTTTTTTCGCCCTCATCTTCTTCTTCAGCGTTCTATCACAGTCGCTATAAGTCAACTCATCCTCACCTTTTTTTTAATCGTACATACGCACTATCACGTTCACAATCTAACTAAATCACTTTCACTCATTATATTTATCGCTTCCTCATTTCTTTGTTTGAATTTTTCTCACCAAGCTTATTCCGTTTTCCAATGAGTGAGTGAGTGACTGACTGACTGACTGACTGACTGACTGACTAACTGACTGACTGACTGACTGACTGACTGAATGAATGAATGATTAATTGACTGCCCAGCTTATTACGTGTGTATGATGCAAGGAAGAAAGTGAGTGAGTGAGTGAGTGAGTGAGTGGGTAAGTCAGCGAGTGCATCAGTGAACGACTCTCAGAAGGGCAACGATAGTAGAGAAAGCATTCGATTGAGAGAGAAAGGGTGTGATTGCATTGATCGAGGGAATGAGTGACCGAGTGAGTGAGTAAGTGGGCGAAGGAAAGGTGAGTGAATGCTTCCGATAGCGAGCTGATGCATATGAAAACAACTAAGGAAATATCAGACTATTGGTGTATATAAACGATTGAATGAGAGAGAGAGAGAGAGAGAGAGAGAGAGAGAGAGAGAGAGAGAGAGAGAGAGAGAGAGAGAGAGAGAGAGAGAGAGAGAGAGAGAGAGAGAGAGAGAGAGAGAGAGAGAGAGAGAGAGAGAGAGAGAGAGAGAACAAACCATTACATCCACATCTTTAATCTCCCCTTCAGTTCGCCAGACAAGGAGGGAACGGCCGAAGATATGCTTAGGCAACGACTCCTTCAGATGACAAGTGTTAACCCATGCACACACACACACACACACACACACGCACACACAAACAAGGATGACAACCACGTAAGAAGCTGTAATCGTCCCCTCCTCTCTCTCTCTCTCTCTCTTTCACTTCATTTGCTTTCTCCCCTTTCCCTTTTCCCTTTCAATTTTTCATACCTCTCTCCTTATCTCTCCCTCTCTCCCCTTCTCTCTCCCTCCCTTTCATTTCACTTCCCTTCCCTCCCATGTGCCCGTGCGGAGGAGAAAGGAAGGCAAACAGAGTGAACCCGATCGATCACCCCATCACTTTACAGCCTCTGCATCACCTCATATCATTTCAATCTTTCAGCCGCTCACCCACGACTCAGTGAATGCCTTTGAATGCGTTTCCTGTGGTCTCGGATGAAGGAAGACCCGAGGCATAAACAATAGAGCGTGAAATGTTGCCCTACTTAATTTAATCTAGTGAAGGAGATTAATTAAGAGCTGTTGGAGGAGGAAGATTGAGGGAGAGAAAGAGAGTATGCACTACGGTGGAGAGGTGGACCTCAGGCAGCGTAGATGGAAACAAAATAGAAGAAAAAGTAGCCGAAGAAGTAATAGTAGAAGAAAAAGAAGAAAAAGAAAAACAAAAACAAGAATAAAAACAAGAACAAGAACAAAAAGAGGAAGAACAACAACAGCAACAACAACAAAAACAAGAACAAGAAGAACAAGAAAACAGGAACAACAAGAGGAGAAAATAAGTAAAAAAGATGAAGACGAACATGACAACGAGGAAGAGGAGCAAGAAGAAGAACAAAAATAATAAGAAATAAAGAAGAGCAATAGAGAGACTTCCAATCAATATTATCTTGACACACACTCAACTCTGATTCGCTGTCCCAATGAATACCTTTTATATACCTTCCCTGTTGACTTTAATTAAGGAAGGGAGAATGTGGACCCCAACGATGGAGGGACAAATCTGTCTCCCACATAATATTCTTCTTATCAGTCACATAAAACACAACTCTGATTTCCCTATTAGTTAACAATCTTCTTCTATTTCGTCTTCTTTTCTTTCTTATTATTTTTCATTTTTTTACTTATGCTTCTATTTGTTTCCCTTTTTAATTTTTGTTTCTTCTACTTTTTTTTCTTTTTAATTCTTATTATTTTATTGTCTATTTATGTTTCTCCTTTTCGCGTGTTGTCCTGCCGCCATGTCCATATTTATCCATGTGTGTGTGTGTGTGTGTGTGTGTGTGTGTGTGTGTGTGTGTGTGTGTGTGTGTGTGTGTGTGTGTGTGTGTTCTTCCCCTTCACGGTACGTATCTTCCCGGGGCTGTGCAGTGACTCGGCAGGTTGGCAGTGAAAGTGGTCCAGGGGGGGAAGGGGAGGGGCAGGGGGACAGAAGAGAACCAGTTTGTCGGCTTTCCTCTTCCATTACTTGCGGTGGTAGTGGTGATAGCGGTGGTGGTGGCGGTGTGCCGTATTCAAGTCTATGACCTGAGAAAGTGATAGAGAGCGAGAGAAAGAGGTACACACACACACACACACACACACACACACACACACACACACACACACACACACACACACACACACACACACATTAACTAACTAACTAACTTGCACAATCACACCAACACGAATAGTCCCCTAGAACTTCACAAACAGATCATTCTTCCTGCGTCCCTCCTCCCATTTACCGTAGCAACCTCTCTCTCTCTCTCTCTCTCTCTTTTGATAAGGGAAAGACAAGTCCGGGCTGACCGATAAAAGAGAACGTGAACGACTGCGGGACACGTGCCTCATACATTACATGCGTTTCTTGTCTTTTCTTTTTATCAAGGGCAAACTAAGAAGAGGAAGTGGGCCAGTAGAGAAGGTTGTACAGGTGGGGGAGAAGGAAAGACCGTAGGAGTATGTAGTTGTGTTTATTGATTGTTCGAATGTTTACCTCAGTTCTCCCCTTCACCCCTTGCCCCTGCGTTAGATCACCAGTATTGCACGAATGATCTACACTACGTACGTTTCTTCTCTACTTCAGTTCTCCCTTTCACCCCTTGCCCCTGGGTTAGAAGATCACCAGTATTGTATGAATGATCTACACTACGTTTCCTGTATCTACCTCAGTTCTCCCCTGCGCTTCTTACCCCCTGCGTTAGATCACCAGTGTTGTATGAATGATCTACACTTCGTTTCTTGTTTCTACCTCAGTTCTCCCCTTTCACCTCTTCCCCCTGCGTTAGATTCCAGTATTGTATGCATGATATATCAGAAGAAATCGTAACGGGTCATGTGCTAGCCGGATATGCACAGTGCTCATGTTCTTGTTAAGGTGTGTATTTATCAATGAGGGAGAAAGTGAACGGTTACAGACCCCGTTTCTGCCTAATATTCATACTTTTCTAGTTGTTTTTCTTATGATCCCCTCACACTGTGTTAATATAACAAGTGTTAATAACACAAAAACTGTGCTAGATCAGCGTCGAATGACCCTCTAACACACACCCAACAATTTATATTATGCAACTAGGGGTCTAAAATGGAAAATGCTAAAAAGTAAAGATGGCGCCACTATAAACACTTGCCTGCGCCACAACGGGCTGGGGCCGACCATCAGGCCCTACTATGAAGGTCTACCGGCGCCACAGGACAAGACGTAAAAAATAAAAATTATAATGCCATGTATGTTGTAGGGTTCATCAGGGCTAACAAATGTTATTATACAATGTCATGTCTACAATGCATGGGTAGGCCAGGGCAATAACTTGAAGAGAACAACAACAAGATGATGGACAATCTGTTGATCGGCGTCGCAGCGCCAATAAAAAGAAATACGAATGATTGCCAACGAAATAGAACGAAAACAGCAATAAATCATGCCTCTTCCAGTCACTACATACATTATCTTTGTGTGTCTCTACTCTCCGTCTCAGTATCAAAGAAGAGAAAGCGAATTGGCTCGATGATCCAATTAATGAGAAAATTATATAACTACCAGAGATCGAACTGCTATTAGCCACATTTTAAGTTAATATCCATACTTTCCTTTTTTTACAGCACAGGAGTCAGCTCAAGGGCAAAATAAATTAAAGAGGAAACAGAAAAACCCACTGACGCTGCTCCTGCAAAATATTTATACGTACTTTCGTTTTTTTACAGTACAGGAGGCAGATAGAGGGCAAAATAAATTAAAGAGGAAACCGAAAAACCCCGCCGGTGTATATGTTTCAGGACACTCCCCCTAGACATGACTCCCGGAGTCTCTTGAAACTAGTTAGTTAGCACTCCCCAGTCAATTGAAACTAGTTAGTTAGCACTCCCCAGTCAACTGAAACTGATTTCATATGACTCCCCATCAGGTTGAAGTGACACATTATTGGATGAAAAAGATTTATTGAGGTTGACTCCCATACGAAAACTAATCAGTAATCATACTACAGTACATTAATGTCTCCCATCCAAAAGCTAATCACTGATCATGTGCACATTACACACGAATAACTACATTAAAATGGTTGCCTGCTTTATTGTCGAGGTACACTGACTCGTTTACTACTTCTCTGCATTTCGGCCTATGTATATGCCACGTGTGCACAGAACCGAACTTTGCCCACACACATACATTCACATGGAACATGTTGGCTGCTGCTGACATCTCTGTTGTTGTTCCCCACACTTTATTCTGACGCATTGACTCAACTTTGATGTTTTCAGTGCTGGCAATGAAATCACATATCAAGCTTCTGACAACGTCGTGTTGGTCCTCTTCTCCAGTGATGGCATATGACAATGCACGGAAAAGACAATTTCCGTCACTTTCCATTGCTTCAACGGCAAGAGGTTCGTTGGTGTTCTTGAAGGTCTTATTTTTTTCCGGATGGATCTGATATTATCTTGAATACCAGACGTCCACCAGAGTTGTTACAGATTGCTCGCTGCGTTGCAACCGTCAATGGAGAAAACTTGTAAGTAATCTCCTCTTGCTGAACCCCGACTATTTGGACACTTGGAGATGGCGGAGATGACGTAACTGAGGGAGTCGGCGGTAAAGCTTCTGGAGTGCGTTCGAAGAAGGGCTTCAGGTTGCATCCGTTCACTTTCGTCTTGAGGGTGACTTTCGTGGATGACTTAATGAGACGGTTTAGCCCCTTCTCGCAAACTTGAGCTACCTCGTAGGGACCATCCCATGGATCGGTTTGCTTGCCTCCTTTTCTGTCGGCTCTGCGGAGGTTGTAACGCAACACCTTGTCACCCACGATGAAATTCTTTTGTTTGTATCGCCTCTTTGCAAAATCAGCTTGCTGTTTTTCCTGAGCTCGCTCAATGTTGGCATCAGCTTTCTTGAAAACAAAATCCTGTAAGATAAAATACTCTTGTAGTAACATAATATTATTATCGATTAGTATATATAAATATTACATTATGTATGGATAAAGATACTATACATGTGTAGCCTGTATATAAAATATATATAGCATATGTATACAGCTACTCCCTTTTGCATGAAAAAAAAATACCTGTAATATTTCGAGCTTTGAGAGTGTAGCATGGAAGTCAGACTCCTCAAATTCAGGATCGTCAGGATCGGAGGTGCAGTCAGCGAACTCGTGGTCCACATCGATGGGAAGGACAGGTTCTCGGCCATATAACATCTTGAATGGTGAAAACCTCGTGGAGGCCTGGACTGTAGATCTAAAAAAAGAAACAATGCAATTAAAAAACTAATAACAGTACACACAGACGTTTCGACAAGAACTCACAGGTTTACCCTGATATTACCTGCCTCAGTGCAAATAAGACGCCGTGCAAACATTTGTCCCAGTTTTCATGTCGATAACTCAAGAGTTCGAAGGAGAAGATTTTGAACAGTTCGGTTGCTGCGCTCGACTAATCCATTGGCCTGAAATTAACAAATCGGTATTTTTTTGTTGGAAAAATATATAGGTATTGTTTCAACAAGATCAAAAAATGACAAAATAGTGGCATTGCTTTCAAACAGAGGAAAGAATAAGCACAACCAAACAAATATAATCTTTATAATATTATGATAAATACTTGAGGATGATAAGCAGATGTCATTCTTTGCGTTCTTCCTGTGAGCGTGTGGAGTTGTGCTGAGACTGAGTTCACAAACTCTCAGCCCTGGCCATTGATCTGTATGGCAACACGTCCATGACGACAGATAATAATGTCCTCGTACAGGACCCGAGCCACTTCTTCAGCTTCCTTCGATTTTAAAGGGCGAGCCTCAATCCATTTGGAAAAATAACAAACGGCCATCACAATGGCGACATGACCGTTGGAGGACCTGAAAAAATACACAGTGGTAAAATTGTAAAATTATTAAACTATAGGCCATTACACCATTTCGCTTTTCGTTTCTACACGAATAG